>NC_134091.1:16346142-16536299 GCF_000715075.1 Nicotiana tabacum
TGCAACTTGTCCGATCCTCGATCTAAAATTAGGGTATGACTCTAACAGAAAAGAAGCCACTCGAAGTGCACGCTTCCCAGAAGATTTAGAAGACTCAGAGAGAAGAATGGTTTTCGTAATAGTTTATATACAGTTCACAAAATATCAAAGCGGTAAAAAGCGGCATTTAGCACATTAAGCTTAAATACGTCAAACTCATATAATAAACAAAAGCCAAGTATAAAAGTCATCTAAGCTCGAATTCTGAACCCTGAACAAGAGATTTTGGGTTCTTGTTCCCCAGCAGAGTCGCCAGAGCTGCCACACCTCCTTTTTCCCGGGGGAATAGGGAGTTTTTTCCATTAAAGTGACATTGTTCGAAATGGGGTTATTTATTTAATTCAGAGTCGCCACTTGGAATAATCATTATGATGTCCCAATTCACCGGTTCCTTTTAAAATCTCAAATCGATAAAATTGACTCTATTTATGGTCCGCGAACACAGAAGATTGGGTAAGGAATTCTGTTAATCCGTGAGAAGGTGTGAGGTACTCCCGAGTTCCATGGTTTTAGCACGGTTACTTAACAATCAATACTTGACCTAATTATCTGATTTTTTTTACGTTTTAATTATCTTATTTATTGCCTGTTTTAAACCTATAGTGCATTTTACCTTTGACCGCTTTTAATTATGTATTTAAACCGCTTTTTAGTATTTATGGAATTTATTTGAACAAGCTATTATGTCGTACACTTGTCGTTTTGATACACATTGCAAACCGCGCCACGTGAAACGCACCAACGGTTTACAACATATTTATTTTTTATTATTATTTAAAGTTATGGTCAAGTTACGTGAAACACGCACTTGAATTGGGGTTTACGTATCATGACTATGCCACGGAAACCGTACCCACATTCACGATAATTTATTATTAATCACGCCTAAAGCAAGCTACGATGTTCGAATATTATTCAATTACTAATTTTGAGATTATTGTAAGGTCATGAGGTATGGATATTGTTGTGGAGGAAATGAAGTAAGTTAATTATGGAAAAGTTGGCTAGTTTGAGAATGCTTATTTGTTTTTGGTCCTGGGAAACAATTAGCCCATAAATACGTTGGGGAAGTCCAATTAAAGTCTTACACCAATCATTGCCCAGACTAATCTTTTATAATTTTACTGCTAACTAATATTTTAAACTAGACTAAATTTATGGTAGGAATAGATAGATACGGGCAAAATTAATTTAGTCACTAAGATAGGAGATCAAAATAAAACTAAAGCATGCTAAAATGGAAAGTCATTACTTCATTGAATAAACAAGAAATGTAATAAATTAATGCATATTCATCAATAAGATTAATCATATGAACTACCAAAAAGGACAATAAATTAATCTTAACAAATACTCAACATGAGAACAAATTAATGTTAGCACACTCAGATGCAAACTCGATCATATCATACTCAAAGTTAAATTAAAGCATAGTGACCATTCAAATAGAAAGAGAAGTAAACCTTTGTATTGATGATTGTGGATTTAAATTACAACCATTCAATGATCGGATAGCTCTCAACTGGACCCTTCGGACCGCGGAAAACTCAAGCAGAAAATCTCAACTTGCAACCTCAATCGATCTTGCAAAACTGACGATTTGGTGGCTATTTTTGGAGATTTGTTTTTTTGAGGATAAAGATGACTCAAAAGTGGTCAAGGGCTGGTGCTTTGTGGTGGTGAAGATGCTGGTTTTTTCGATAGAAAGACGAAGAAAGAATGACACGAATAGAATTTTCCTTAGTGTTGAAGAAGCAAAAACATTTCTCTCCAAATCCCTCCCCTCTCTTTTTTTCTTTCTCTCCTCTTTTTTTTCTCCTCGCATTTCTCTTCTATTTATAGAAAAAATTTCGGAATATTTTCAGATTTCTTTTTATTATTTTATTTTTTTAATTAAAAATAATTCTCACTTCCCATTTTTCTTCTTTTTTAAACAAAAAATTCACCACTTTCCTTTACTTTTATTTTTTAATTTCTCACTTTTTTTATGTTTCTTTTTTTATCTTTCACTTATTTTACTTTTCTTTTTTTTAATTTCCACTCTCTTTTACTATTCTTTTTAAAATTTTCAGCTACCTTTACTTTTATTTTTTAATTACAACTTTCTTTTACTTTTTATTTTTTTAAAATTTCTACATTCTTATACTTTTATGTTTTTAATTTTTCACTTTCTTTTACCTTTTTATTAAATATTTCCACCTACTTTTACTTTTATTTTTTAATTCTATATTTCTACTTTTCCTATTTTGTTTTTTTAAACTCCCATCCGAAATTTTTTAAAAAATATTTAATTTTTAATTTCGGTTTTTTAAATTTATTTTATTTTAAAATAAAGAAAAAAAATAATACTAATAGTAATAATTGATCTTTTAAATTATTATTAATTTATATATATATATATATATATATATATATATATATATATATATAAGTGTAACAAAGCTAAAAAATATATATTAAATTTCTAAAACTATTTACATAGTAGAAAATGATAAAAATTTAAATATAATAAAAAATTAGGTGCTCACAATTTTTTTCTTTCTCCGGTAATATTGTTGATAAACACATTCTTTTACTTTTGTCCGATTATGCGTGTGCTGCTTTCACTTAAAATGAAAGGGACAATGGATAGAAGACATGGAAGCACCTTTTACGATGAACTTATAAGTTTGTATTTACAGTCCAATTGAAATCAGAGTTGCGGCTCGTGGCTGCTGTTTTTTCCCTTCTTTTTCTATACTTCACTGTTATTATTTTTTTTTGCATCTTTCACTTGCTTGTTGCTACTGCTGCTTTGTTTACCCGAAAAATCAAATAATCGTTGAATTTGTATATGGTTCTAATGATATGTAGATTTCTTTGATCTGAATGTAATAATACACGTATTTGTTATGTGAAATAGAAATGATGAACGAAGATACTTAGTGAGCTTAGAAAGATAAATACCATGAATTCTTGATATCCTGGAGAAGATTCCTTCTATTACAATCTATCTTGCCTTTTATAGCCAAGGATCACTACTTTATCTATAATAACATAATAGAATAATATTACTAGTGGAGGACCCATGATGGTGTGTCTCCTCTTTAATTTCCGCCAAGATTCTCTCCTTTGGTGCGGTTGTAACAACTTTTTGTCTGTGAGCACGATACTGACTCGAGCTCGGTGTCGGATCGGAACCTCGGCCTTGGTTTCGAGCTTGGTGATCACTTTCGGGCATCGATGTTCGGGACCTGTATCGGTCGATGTTGCCTCGGTCGATTCGTACGCCCCGACGCTCGACGCCCCCATCTCGGAATTCGTTTGACCTCTCCATATAAATACCGCTTGACTGAGATGCCATCGACGATCGATCTCCATGATCGAGGACCGGTTTTAACCGTATACATGCTGTTTTCGTTCTTTTACTGTTTTTTCTTTGTCGAAAAAGCTGTGCATACTCGTTGCTACTGTTTTTTTCCCTTCTTTTTCTACTTCACTGTTGTGCTATGTTTTGCGTCTTTCACTTGCTTGCTGCTGCTACTGTTTTTTCATTCTTTTACCCAATTATGGCATAGGTACTCTGTCATATTTCTTATTATAGGAAAGTGTTTAGGACGTTAGATAAACATGTTCTATTTAGTACCATGAATATTAAATAAATCTGGACATTATTAAGTGATAACAAATTTGCTTGGAATGAAAATGTTTCCTGACCAACGATACTCTGCAAGTTCAATATTGTTGCTAAACCAACTCCAATTCTAAATGATCAAAAGAACCTTCACTTCTTATGACTTCTTATAACATAATGATATTTTGAGTAGGTTAAAAAATTTGAGATATTCGTATTTACAAAGGAAACTCTACCGAAAATTCTAGAAATTTAGAGAGTTATAAAATTTCTGAGTTATCAAATTTGTCATTCAATTATTTTTAAAAAATCTGTTTAATTATTTTTGATTGTCTTTTGTAGGTGCAACAATTGCCGATGAAAGCAGTGATGAAGACCTTACTTGAAAGTTTTTTGATTGTTGTTAGACTTTCTATTAGCATGTTCAAAGATATTTTAGTTTAGAATTTTTTATATGCAAACTCATCTATTTTGACTTTTGAATTGTTGACCAAACAATGTATTCATATTTTATTTTTGTATATGGATAAAGCTAGTTGGATATTTTAATTTTATTTCGTGGCTTATAAAAGTTATGGTGTATGAAATTACATTGCATAGGAAAATATTTCTCATTTTGCTTCCATAAATATCAAAAATGATAATTGTGGTATTGTTGCAATAGAGAATATAACCGTTCCAATAGACATAGAAATAATAACAGCAGCCCCTAATAATCATTGCAATATATTGCAATAGCCATTGCAATAGGATAATGATAATTGTTCCAATATATTACAAAACCGTTGCAATATATCATGAAAACCGTCACAATAGACTAATAAAATCTCTGGTATAATTATACCACAATGGTTTAAAGCTGTCCCAATAGAACCGAAAATCGTTCCCAAAGATGGAACAATGGTAGCAGTTCCATAACTGTTACAATATCCCTATATGGAGACGGTTTTGAAACCGTTACAAATACTCGTTCGAATTGACCTATTGTAACGCTAGATCCCGAAACAGTGCTGAATCTGTCTCAGTATCCCTACAAGGACGGTTAATGTATCTATTGCCACGGTTTTAGAAGGGTTGTCATAAGCATAATTTCTAGTAGTATCATCAGGCTCGCGTATTTCGGCCAATAAAACAAACATACTCGTCACTACTCTAAAGAGAATTGCCTTTATTCCCGAACTATTGTATGTGTTGATTTTTGGTCCAAGGGCATGAACATAACTCTCGGGTTACACATTGCAACGATGAGGAACCACGAATTTCATTCAGCTAGTCACCACTGTTAGACTTCCTTTGACCTAATGATGTACTAGAAAGAATTAGATCGGAAAATAGAGTATTAGTAGTTATTTAATTCTTTAATATTTCTAATTTTAGCTGTCTTATTAAATGTTACTCATTTTTCATAAAACAAAAAAATTTAAAATCATTTATGTATGTAAGTAAAGCTAATTGTAAATGAACTTTAATTAATATTGTCATTTTCTTAATTAGAAACTCAAAAATACTTTTTAGATAAATTAGCCAAACACAATTATTTAAAATAATGCTTCTCTTCAAAAGTATTTTCCTAAATAACTATTTGCATAATTTTTTTTTTCATAAATAAGCAATTTTGAGAAGTTTTGCCAAGCAATATCTACATGGAGCGAATTTAAATTAACCGAGCCCAGAATTTTCGAATGGAAATGCTTAAAAGGAAAAAAGAAAAAAAGAAAAGACAAAGGCTAAGCAATTGGAAGTAGACTCAAAAACTAAATTGCATCCATCCACTAGCACAACTGTACAAGTAGGCAATATTTGTTACAGCAGGACACACGAAAAAGAGAAGTACAAAATTCACCCACATATAGATTTTATCATATGTAACAATCTTGAAGGAAAAAAAGCATACGTTAATTCACTAGTATAATAAGTAATTAACTAGTCACTTCCTACAGCAAGCATAACCTAGCGTATAACCATGTTTTCTTGCATATTTGACCATTTTATCCAACTCCGCCATATCAACTGGTCATTGGAATCGTATTTCTTTAGAACTTTGGTTAACTGTTCCTCAGTAAAAGGTACGTGAGAGCAGAGACACTTTATGTTGTTCCTCGACCTAACAAATTCCAGCGTATTTATCGGAAGCCGGATTTTATCGGGGGATTCAAACAATAAAAAAGTATATATGAAAAAATATATAACTTTATTTATAGTGTAGGATTTTGGCCCCTCCCGTTCACCTAAGCTCCGCCCCTCGTTGTCACTACTATTTTTCCGTATATGTGCTTTCTTAAACATAAATGAAGTTAGAAAAAGAGGGTTTCTTGTACGAGGATATATATTGCTAATACTGAAATTATGAGTATTTAGACGAAGGAAGGATATAATATGTATATAAATAACAAGTTCTTAATTGAAGAGCAAATTTTTTCATTCTACGACTGGCCGAGTCGTACCTTAACTAAATTTCTTTTGACGAATTACTTTTTCACCGGTGCTTTCTTTATCTTCTGTTATTCCTCTTTTTTTTTAAAATTGTATGTACAAAATTGATGTAAAAAGTCCTTTAAATTATGAAATTTGTTAGATGACCCCTTTTAGGTTCAGAAATTTCAAAACTTCCGACTTAGTGGAATAAAGTTGCAGATGCCCGTTTTAGGGACAGAGCTAGCCAATCGAATACGGATTCGACTGAACCAGTCTCTTTGGTCCAATCTATATATTTGTGTTAAAAACTTGATTGAATATGTACAAAATATGGATAAATATGCTCACTTTCTATAAAGTGAATTCTGTTATAAAAAAAATCAAATTATGGTGGATGTCTACTCTTCCTCCATGATCTTCTCAAATGCTTAATGACATATTCAATGACATATTTCTATGCTTAATGACATATTCAATGACATATTTTTCTTTACTTTTCATGCCTATATAAAGGCCTTGTAATAGATAAGAAAATACACACAATTGAAGAAGAAAATCTTTTCCTTCTCTCTATCTCTATTTCTTGTTCATGTTTTACTAAATTAATTTTATTTCATAACAACATATCTTGTTCATGTTTTACTAAATTGCTTTTATTTTATAACACGTTATCAGCACGAATTGCTCATTTCATGATCTTCTACGTCAAGACTATGTAAATTATAAGCAGACAATGAGATCAAGTACAATGAAAAACGTCTTGGATGATAATACAAAGATAAGTTTTACATCCATCTAAACCCATTCATATTTTCATATCTTTGCATTAACTTTATGTGCAGTATTTAGTTAAAATATTTTTTTCAATTGTATCCATTGAAATAAAGAACTGGAAAGGTATGTCTTTATTTGCTACATCTCTTATAGGACAAATATAATATTCCAACGTATATATATGTTCTGACCTTTTACATACTATGATAGATAATTATTAAGGTAATTTAGTAATAATATTTTTACCATCACATGATGTATTTCATTGAAAATAGAATTATCAAATATGTAGATGATTTTACAGTACCATGCAAATTTGGCATTCGAATATACAATCAATATAAACTTATTATAGTTATAATTTATAATAGTCACAGTTATGCATTAAGCCTTAAATATTTTTGTTTGAAACATAAGGCTCATTCCTCCGTGTTGAATTTTTTTGGTGAAGTTCTTATAGTCTTTGAAATATAAGTGGTTATAGGTTATCTGCACCTTTTCCCTAATTAATTTATTAAAATGTAAAAGTGATTGTATCATTTAAAAAAAAGAGAGGCATATATCCTAACTAGCATTTTTGTTGCAGAGGAACTGTTTCAAGATTGAGATAGTTATATATGTCTTCTTGAAAGTTAATTTACTTATGCCTATAATTATGAAGTAATATTATTTTAAAGGCTCGAGTGCGAGTCCTAGTGAATTTTGGCCTATTATGCCAAATATTAAGGGTAAGACGATGGGTTCAAGTCCCAACGCACTATGTTGATAAAAGGATGCTGGATTCAAGTTCCAACGCATTATGGCCTAGCATGCCTTTATATGGGTAAGGCATTGGGTTTGAGTCCTAATGCACCATATTGATAATAATAATAACTAAAGAAAAAATAATATATTTTTCATGAAAAAACATGAAGCTTGTCCCACTTGATTTGCTCTATTCTTGAAGTGAATGTGATAGCAGTGCATGATAAGTCTAAATAAAGACAAGTGGTTGAAAAATGATTGATATCATAAAAATTCGATCTTTCTCTGTTCAAAGTTCATTATTTATATTTTTTTTATTTAATTAGTTTAGAATCAAATATTTTTAGGTTTAATTATTGTTTAGATAATTAGGATAGTCTAATTTAGTTAATAGTTAATCATAAGTCCTCGTGGGTTCGACATCCGACTTTTAGTCACTTTATTACTTGACGACCGCGTATACTTGCGTGAGTGTGTTTGGTCGCAACATGTACTTATATGAATATGTCATTGGTCGCATACATGTGATACGCCAAATATTTTGTCAAGCCTCATGAAAGTTATTAAAAGCAAAATTAAAGCAAGAAATTATTTTACTTATGATGATTTTGAACATGACAATTATTATGATATGATTCTCTTTGTAAAGGAGACATTCATTATATAGATGGTGTGACAAAAGATCTTGTAGTACAAAAGCAGTTAAGAGATCTGAAAGAACTAATTTGTTACTACCCGAAAGAATTAAATTGTTCATGACATTAATCTTGTAGTAAGTCTCAAAAGAAACATTTTGATTTACAAATATATTAGCCAAAGTGGTTGGCATATTGAGACTATAAATGAAAAAAAAATTGAATATCTTTATATTACTATAATCATACTGGGTAAATATGAAATGTTACCTGACTTTTCTTGTATTTGTACTATACAAGTATAAGCATGATGATGCAATCACAAGCCACAAGTAAACTAGAGGTTTACTGAAATAAATATTAGTTGGCATGGCCGGTTGACCATCTAGGTTCAATTATGATGCGAAAATTTAATTGAGAATTACATTGGCTTATATTGAAGAAATATAAGATTCTTCAAGAATTATCTTCTACTGCTTATTCTCATGATATACCAGTTAAGGTTGGGATTGAATACCTTGATTTATGGAACGAATAAAAGGTGATAAATATGGGCCCAGTCACCTTCCATGTGGAACGTTTACTATTATATGATTTTTATAGATGCATCTATTCTATGGTCACATGTGCATTTGTTATCAATATGCAGTTTGGCTTTTGCAAGATTGATTGCTCAAATTATTAGAGCACAGTTCCATAATATAAATTATGATGATTTATCTTGATAATACTGATTTAAATCCAAGTTGGTTTAGCAGAAATTGTATGCCTCCAATTATATCTAAACCATTGGTTTTGAGAACAAAATTGCCAAAATAAAATTTGGTATGTGATATATTATTTAATATACAACAACACTTTTACGCATCTAGCCAAGTTATGATAAGTTCTCCCTATCACAATCGGTTCAGGGTTAGAAACCAAATAATTTTCATCTAGAAATATGAATGTGCTATATGATTTAATTGTTCCACCACAATACACAAAGATGGATCCCCAAATAAAGCTAGGGATATTTGTTGGTGATCCTAACAATAGGGGGAGAAAATGGGTAGCTTAAAAAGTAATGCATGTAATGAATTATTATGAGTACATCTAGATCCTCGTACGAGAAAATGTGAACTTGAAGTTCAAGTGATAATTCATTTGCAAAATATTGCTAGGCGTATTTGCTGACCCAAAACTAAATGTCATATTCAGCTGCTAATGCTCCAAATAAAATAAAGTTCATAATGAATAGAGTCTATGGCATGCATGAAGCATAATAGAGTAATCAGTTCCAAAGATAAAACTCCTTGAAGAAGGAGAGGAGCAAATGTTCAAGATGGTCATAATAAGGAGGCAAGTGCTCTAGAAGAGCACCACGACATAACGCTTTATAAGACCTCATGGGATAGGCTTAGGTACCTGAAGATAATAAGATAAAGAGATCTCAATAAGTTATGTCTTTATTGGGTAATAGTAGAACCGATATAAAATGATCGTTGATGATATTGTTAATACAATATAGCGCTCAATATTATTAATATTGACGAGGACCTTGAGCTCAAATCTGTCATGAAATTTGGACAGATAAATGATTGGCCAAATGAAAAATACGCAATGAAAATTAATTTCATCTACAAAATATGAAGTTGAACGGATAGTCCCAACATCTGAAAGTATAAAGCCAGTGGAGGTATAAATGTGTTCTTGTGCGGAAAAAAAAAGGTCAAGTCGGTAAACATAAAGACGACTTGTGTCACAAGAAAATTCGTAAATATCCTGGCATTGATTTTATAGAGACATATTCTCCTGTGGTGGATGTCGCCATTTCAGGTTTTAATCTGGCAATACAAGAAAAATGTGATATGTGTATAATGGAAATCATTGAGGATTTAAATTGTTCTAAAGAATATTAAGGTTTCCAAGAAAATTATTAAATAAAGCTTCAAAAATCCTTATATAGATTGAAACAATCAGAGCGCATGTGGTATAATCGCTTGAGTGAGTACCTGTTGAAAGAAGGGTACAAGAATGATTCAATTTGTCCTTGTGTCTTTATAAAAAGATATGGATCTAAATTTATTATAACCACCGTGTATGTTGATGATTTAAATATCATTAAAACTCCTAGGGGAGCTTCCTAAAGCAGTAGACTATTTAAAGAAAGAATTTGAAATGAAAGATCTTGGAAAGACAAAATTTTGTCTTGGTCTACAAATTGAGTATATGAAAGATGGAATTTTTGTCCATCAACCAGCATACACTAAAATAATTTTAAAGTAATTATATATGGATAAAGCACATCCATTCCGACCTCATGAAAATAATGAAGAGCTTCTTGGTCCCGAAGTACCATATCTTAGTGCAATTGGTGCACTAATGTATCTTTCTTACATTACAAGGTCTGACATAACTTTTTCAGTTAATGTCTTAACAAGATATAGCTATGCTCCTACAAGGAGACATTGGAATGGAATCAAACACATATTGCGGTATCTAAAAGGGACTACCGATATGGAATTATTTTATGACAATGATTGCAGTCCCGATCTTGTTGGTTATGCCGATGCTGTGTATTTATATGACCCACACAAGGCTCGATCTCAAACAGGCTATGTGTTTACATATAGAGACACTGTCATATCTTGGCGATCGACTAAGCAATCAATCGTGGCTACTTCATTTAATCATGCTGAGATAATTACTATTCATGAAGCAAGTCGATAATGTGTATGGTTGAGGTCTATAATAAATCTTATTCGAGACAAATATGGTTTGAAGTATGACAAACTACCCACAATTTTGTATGAAGACAATGCAGCATGCATAGCCCAATTGAAGGGAAGATTCATAAAGGGGATAGGACAAAGCAAATTTTACCAAAGTTATTTTTCACACATGATCTTCAAAAGAATGGTGATATCAATGTGCAACAGATCCGTTCAAATGATAATATGACTGATCTGTTTACCAAATCTCTACCGATGTCAACCTTCAAGAAATTAGTGCACAAGATTGGGATGCGAAGGCTTAAGGATGTGAATTGATACTCTCATCAGGGGGAGTTAATACACGTTGTACTCTTTTTTCCTTACAAGATTTTGTCCCACTGGATTTTCCTTGCAAGGTTTTTAACGAGGCAACCAAAAGGCGTATTTCTAAACATGTGTACTCTTTTTCCTTCACTAGGATTTTTTTCCCATAGGGTTTTTTCCTAATAAAGTTTTAACGAGGCACATTATCTATGGACATCCAGGGAGGGGGGGAGGGGGGTGTTATAAGAAAAATCAAATTATGGTGGATGTCTACTCTTCCTCCATGATCTTCTCAAATGTTTAATGACATATTCAATGACATATTTCTATGCTTAATGACATATTCAATGATATATTTTTCTTTACTTTTCATGCCTATATAAAGGCCTTGTAATAGATAAGAAAATACACACAATTGAAGAAGAAAATCTCTTCCTTCTCTCTATCTCTATTTGTTGTTCATGTTTTACTAAATTATTTTTATTTCATAACAACATATCTTGTTCATGTTTTACTAAATTGCTTTTATTTTATAACAAATTCCCAATTATTTGATCCTTAACTCATAAACAAACTCTTGGGTGACTCCGAATCGGAACAACGAATTCTTATATATGATCTTATCTAGTGACGGCCTTTATGCTTCCTTTTGACCTACCACAGTAACGATTTACTATTAAATATATATTTCTTCGTATGAAAAAAATATCTTTATTGTTTTTTGTTATTTCTAATTTGTCTTCAATTATTGAAATAATTGTACCAATTTGAAAATTTTATGACTTCTTAAGTCAAATGCAGATTTATTTATAGTAATTAATAATTACTAATAAGAAATCCATCTATTCTTATTGAGGAGGTTTAAAAATTACTTAGCAATTAAAAAAATTAAAATTTAAGCACGTATATCACCAAGGGTTATTTTATGAGGGATATGATCACTCCACCTTGAAAATGAGAAAATATCTTGGTAACGTCTTCTCTTTTAAAATGCATGAATCCGAATTAATTGGGACTGATCGGAATCACAAAAAAATCCTGACATGGACCTAAAAAGTAGTATTGTATTGAGTAAAAAATGTTATGACATGTGGTCGTCCGAGAAAGGGACACATGAAACCCAAGACAGGGGGATGACTGAAGACTGAAGACAATTGTTTGTCACCGGGAAGTATAATGCTCATAAAGATGTGATAATTGCTCTTCTCCCGGTAGCATTCAATAGAGAATATTCATAGCATTAAGAGCAGTTATCCGTTACAAAGAATTTAGCATTTATGTTCACCGTTACATCCTCATCAATGCCCCTCATAATTGACATTAAAGAAGGGAACGACCCTAGGAACTTCTTCATAGCTATAAATAGTGAGCTCAGTTGTCATTGTAAAAGGGGAAATTTTCTAGCAAAGTTATACTATGTTTTATACAAAGCTCAATCCAATCTTATCTTCTGATTTCTCGATTCTTTTGTTGTTGAGCTAGGAAACCTTGTTCGCGGAATTGTTGATTATGTTGTTTCGTTTATATCTTAAGGCTAAGTATTGCGTAACTGTTCAATTATTTATTTATCTCAAGGTCAAATTAATTAACTTATCTAGAAATCATGTATGAATTCAACTGTACTGTTTTACGGGTAAATAGTTTGGCGTCCGCCGTGGGGCCTAGATATCCGTGTAATTAAATTGATCCTTGCCTTTTTTACTAACATGTTTTGATTGTTTCTGTCTTAGAAAAAATCATAAGAAATGGCAAATAATACTATTAATGACATGCACAACCCCGAGATTCGAGGGGATCAACCTCATTCCGAGGACTTAATCAGTGATACCCATAACGAATGGAGTGATGCTACACTAGTGCATGACAATATCATCGACATGTTCGGGGAACCACTCCCGTTGACGTTGATGAAGAGCATGTCGTCGACGCAGTAAGGGTCTTGCAAGAGCAACAAACAATCATTCTAGGCCACCTCACGCGACAAGATAAAGTTATGACGGAAATAAAACAAGTGGTGTCGGGAGCTTCAAATAATTCAAACAGACGAGATCTGATCCGTCCCAGGATTCCCTCGAATCTAACAACGTGGAGGATCGACAATAACACTCCCAGGGTGAAACTGGATCCGATGGGGTAGGGGGAACGGATCCGGTCTCAACAATGAGAACGATTCTTTCAAGAACGAACTTTTACGATTCATCCAGGAAGTAAACACCCGCATGGATCAGATCCCTGGCGCACCACCAGTGCTGAAAGGCTCAGACTCGAAGATGTATACCTAATTGTCGTACAAGCCAAGTGTTGCACTAGAGTTAATCCCGAAGCGGTTCAAAATGCATGAAATGTCAAAGTATGACGGAACTTCAGACCACCAGGAGCATATTACCACCTACACAACAGCGATAAAAGGGAATGATTTAGCTCCTCATGAAATTGAATCTATGCTGCTGAAGAAATTTGGAGAAACCCTCACGAGGAGGGCCTTGAGATGGTATTCGTTGTTACCCGAATATTCCATAGATTCCTTCGAAATGCTTACGGATTCTTTCATCAAGGCTCATGCTGAGTAAGAAAAGTACAGGCCCGAAGGCCAAAATATTCAGGATAGAGCAAGGAGGGTCTGCAATGCTAAGAGAGTTCGTTACCCGATTCCAGAAGGAGAGAATATTGCTCCCGGCTGTCCCGAATGAATGAGCGGCTGAGGCGTTCACCAAAAGATTGAATCCGAGGAGTTCAGACGCTTCCTGGAAATTGAAAGAGATGCTATTCGGGTTTCAAGCAACGACCTGGCGGACGTCCACAACCAGTGTGAATAAAAAATAAGCATCGAAGATGATCAATTTGGTTTTCCATCATCAACCAAAGGACGGGAAAAGAATAAGGAAAAATCAAAGGAAGATTATGACGCGGATAGGCGGACTTCGAGGGGCCGGATTTTGCTTTACGAATGAACCGAAGGCCACAACAGAGGTTTCCGGACAGCGGACAGGTTCACGATCGACAAGAGGACCGATCGTGGTTGGAATAATCGATCACTACATGATAAAGAAGTGGCAGGATCACAGAATCCTTCCTACCCCAAATTATCAGAATACAACTTCAACGTCAGTATAGTAAAATTGGTAGGCCATGAGAAACATCAAAGAAGCACGGTTCCCAAGACCGATGAGATCTGATTCTAACCAGAGGGATCCCAACTTGTGGTATAAATACCACGGGATGAATGGTCACTGGACAGGGGATTGTTGACATCTCCCGGAGGAAGTGACAACGTTACTTAAGAATAGTCACCTCAAAGAATTCTTGAGTGACCGATCTAAGAACAATTATGGTCGTAAATGAGACAACACAGAACCCTTGAAAGAGGGAGAAGATCCCCCACATCAAACAATCAGAATGATTTTCGGAGGGAACGAGATTAACGGGGTCACCTTTTTAGCAACAAAGAAGACGAAAGTATCAATAACACATAGAAAAAGGCTTCAGGAAGACGATATCGCTTTTACGGAGGAGGACGCAGACCGATTGCTGATACCACACAATGAAGCATTGGTAATTTATTTAAATGTGCTAGATTTTAAGATTACATGTGTTTTAGTGGATCGAGGGAGCTCGGCTAGTATCATAAAATGAAGAGTATTGGAGCAAGATAAACTCACCGATTTGATGAAGTCCACAGCGGAAGAGTTGGAGAAAGTGGCATTGTTCAAGGAATTCATATAAAGGAAATTCTACCTGGGATAGGATTGCACCCGGAACTCAGGTCCGACTTCATTAAATTCCTTAAATCTAACGTCGATTGTTTTGCATGGTCACTTGAGGATATGACAGGTATGCCGATAGAGGTAGTCGTACACAAGTTAAGCTTGGATCCTAACATACCTCCGATAAGAGAAAAGAAGCACCCGATCGCCGAAGCCAGGAATACATTCGTCAAAGAAGAGGTAACCTGCATACGCAAAGAATGGACCCCGAAGTACCATCAGGATTTGAGGGATTTAAAGAAATACTTGTCAAGCCCTCCATTGCTTTCAAAACCAAAAGAAGGGAAAACATTGCTTGCTTACCTCGCGGTCTCGGAAGTTGCGGTTGTACGGTTATAGTCCGAGAAGATGAAGGTACGCAATCTCCCATTTATTATGTTAGTAAAGTTTTAACGGGAGCAGAAACGAGTTACTTACATTTGGAAAAACTGGCCTTAGCTCTCGTAGTTGCCGCTCGAAAGCTGAGGCCCTATTTCCAATTCCACTTGATAGCCCTAGTGTCTACTTTCCCTTTGCTGAATATCCTCCATAAACCCGAGCTCTCGGGTAGATTAGACAAATGGTCCGTCGAAATGAGTGAGTTCGACATAGAATATAAGCTGAGGACTGCAACTAAATCGCAAGTCTTGGCTAACTTCGTGGCTGATTTCAGTTTGGGATTGTTGCCTCAGGAAACCAAGGAATCAATGATAATGTCACAATTGACATTAGGGGTTAGAACATTATTTATGGACGGAGATTCCAACATGAATGGGTCCGGGCTGGATAGAGTCTTAATCACGCCTTCGGGGGAAACCCTGAGGCAAGCCATCGGGACCGTCCATTTAACTAACAATAAAGCAGAGTATGAAGATTTGATTGCAGGACTTGAGTTGGCCTTCGAAATCAAATGCGACTCACAACTAGTGGTAAATCAGGTCTACGGGATCTTCAAGACCAAAGAGGAGTGCATGCAACAATACGTGGTAAAGGTTCAAGCTCTACTGGCGCGATTATTAGAGTGGTCAATTATTCATTTCCCAAGGGAAGAAAACGTAGAAGCAGAGGCATTGGCAAACCTAAGATCATCAACAGAAACAAAGGGATCGAATTCCGGGTCGATAGTACAACTGATGAACTCAGTCCTGGATACAGATGGTTACTACTAAGTAAATTCAACTAGTCTGGTCTGAGACTGGAGGAATGAAATTATCGATTATCTCGAACATGGGAAGCTACTTGAAGACTGCAAAATGACCCGAGCGTTGTGCGCCAAAGCAGCGCGATATAGCTTCAAGGGAGTCCAATTGTATAGAAAATTATTTCAAGGCCAGCTTGCCCGATACTTAGAAGCGTTTGAAGCTAACTATGTCATGAGAAGGTCCACGAAGTGAAATGCGGCAACCACTCGGGCACAGATTCCTTGGTGTTGAAGATGGTAAGTGCAGGATATTATTGGCCCCCCCATAGAACAAGACGTGAAGGACTTCGTGCGGAAATGTGATAAGTGTCAATGCTACACGCCACTAGTGCATCAACCAGTGGAACCCTTACATTCAGTCCTATCTCGGTGGTCGTTCATGAAATGGGAAATGGACATCGTCGGACCATTACCACCGGCTCCCGAAAAGGTAAGATTTCTTTTAATTTTAACTGATAATTTTTTTAAGTGGGTGGAAGCAGGTCCTTATCAGAAAATCGGAGAATACGAAGTGGTGGATTTCTTATGGAAAAATATAATTTGTAGGTTCGGAATACCAAAAGAGATAGCATGCGACAATGGGCCACAATATATTGGTGCAAAAGTTACAAAGTTCCTCCAAGATTTGAAAATAAATAGGATCACATCCTCCCCTTATTACCCGAGCGCAAACGGCCAAGCGGAGTCGACAAACAAAATGATTTTCCAAAGCCTCAAGAAAATGTTGGAAGCGGCTAAAGGATATTGGCCCGAGGAATTACTCGGAGTTCTATGGGCATTCCGAACTACGGCCAAGTCAAGCACAGGGGAAACCCCTTTTCCCCTCGTGTACGATGTAGAAGCTTTAATCCCGGTGGAAGTAGGGGAACCGACCTTGAGATACTTTCAGGCAGAAGAAGAATCGAACAACGAAGCAATGCTTGTCAACTTGGAACTGCTCGATTAATGCAGGGAATTGGCATATGTAAGAATAGTAGCTCAAAGGCAAAGAATGTAGCGGTATTATAATCGAAAAGCGAACCTCCGATATTTCAAATTAGGTGAATTGGTCCTAAGGAAACTAACTCACAATACCCGGCAGCTCAACGCAGGGAAGCAAGGTCCAACGTAGGAGGGCCCCTACTGGGTTTTAGCTATCACCGGAAAAGGTTCATACGAGTAGGAAAACCAAAACGGAGAGAAGTTTCCCAGCAATTGAAACGTGGCACACCTCAAAAGATATTATTTTTGATGAAAAATATTCAATCAGAAAGTATGTGCTATACCTTTTTTCCCTTCGTTCAGTATTTGTCCCAATTGGGTTTTTTCTATCAAGGTTTTTAACGAGGCAGCAACAGAAAGCATACTACGAAGACCGCAACAATAAGACTTTTTATAGCAAGGTACAAAAGCAGAGATCCACTTGGGGATAGTTAGATGATCTTTTGCTCTATAGCAAATTCCTACCAGGAAGTTAAGTTTGCAATTAAGCAAAGGCTATCTGTTCGTACACGATCACAAACCACTAGAGGGTTGTTAGATAGCTCTTCGCTTGATAGCATAAGTTCCTAAGGGGAAGTAAAGTGTGTTACCAAGTTAAGGATTATCTAACAATGCATTAGTGGAATCTTCGAAGATACAAGACTTCCATTATTCCAATTCGCATTCGAACATTGGGGGAATGATATGATGATATGGAAACAATGACTGTCACGTCGACCGAGAACAAAAAAACTGGAAATATAATTACATCATCGGGGTCGGGGACTGCGCGAGCAGCCCCGTAGAAGCAAGTTGTACAAGTTAGCCAAAAATAATGGCAATTTCTTTTCAGCATAGAAAATGCTTATGTATTTTTTGAAAATAGAAGGAATAAACTGAAATCCTTTTGTTTTTATCTTGTTTCTTGTCTGAAAAATGAATTAACTTTGTCATTTGAAAGTTAAACAAGTACTTCAAATGCTAGTGTCATAATGAACAGGAGACGTCCTCGTCAAGAGCATCGTAAACATAAGAGGGGGCTCTCTTATAAAAACCCTCACGTTAAAGGGTTTGTTCCGGAAGAATTTATGCCCGGAATAAAAAATGCCATCGGGGAAAATACACCGGAAGCCGCATACAAACAAGATGCAAAAAGTAAACTTGCACAAATACTTATTAAAGCCCTCACGGAAAAGGGCTGATGCCCGGAGCCAAAAATACTTTCAGGGAGAATACACCCAAAAGTTCCACATAATAAGGCGCAAAAAAGTCTGCGCAAAGTTCTTAAAGAAAATGCAAAGATTAAAGGCTTGCATGAATATTCTAACGATGAGAAGACTCAAACAATACTTAAGTAAAAGATGTTTTTATTTACAAAAACATGACCAAATGGCATAGATACGTGAACTAGAAAAACAAAAGAAAAGCTAAACTGCATTGTCTCCGAAACCAGGAGGAAGAGAAGTCTTCGTGCCCTCAGAATAAGTAGTCAGATTCACCGATGGCTCAACTTTTTACCAGTTTGGCCTTCGTCATCATCATTCTCCGATTCTTCTTCAGTTCCCGAAAACTCGAAACCGGAACCAGAAGGACCAGGTGCATCAGATTTCGATGGGATTTCACTTTTAGCAACTAACTCAAGCTCGCGGGCCTTAGCAATTTCGGCATTAAAATCAATGACACCAGCTTTGGCCTCTTCCAAGGTATTTCTCCTCATGCTGTATATGGCGTAAGTTTTTTCAAAAATGAGGGAAGTCACTCGGTGCTTGAGTTCTTCTTTAAGTTGGGTTACCTCGGCATGAAGGTTTTTCCAGTCGGACCTAGCAGATTTGAGGCTAACATCAAGGTTGCGGATAGTTGAACTAAGTGAGCCTATTATGCTCGATAGTTTTCCTGTACTTCTCTTCCAGCTGGGCATATTTCGGAGTTCAAGGCTGCCTCTAATTTAATCACTCTTTCAGTGGAGGAAGCCTCACATTCGGTTGTAGCAACAACATTGTTATGGACTTCAACCCATTTGGCCCTGGCTTCGTCAAATCTAACCCTCCGAGGGATAATTTCTTGGCTAAGGGTTACTACTTCTTGTTCACTCTGCCGCAAACGAGGTTCCAATACAACAGCCTCAATAGCTTTGGCTTCCAGTTCTGAAAGGCGAGCGACATGTTGATCTTTCTATGCCAAAAGTTGATCCCTCAGAAGCAAGAAAATTGGCCTACAAAGTAATATGGGTAAAATTCAGGAGATGTTCACACCCAGAAATAGAAGAAGTAATAAAGGAAGAAAGGAACGTATAGTTGTGACGTTATGCATAGCATTGCTCAACAAATATTCTCCCGAGAGTGCTTTAATCTTTTCCCAACCTTTCTTTGAAGCCAAAGGCTTCGGATAATGAACAAGCTCCACCTGCCACAATAACAACTTGCATCCGGTAGAGACCGAAAGAGTAACGTTCCTCCTCATTTGTAGATCTTCAGAAGGGGCAGCATAATATTTCCCCAAATTCCCATGAACTGGGGACTGTGGAAGAGGAACACCTTCTTCGTGGTCAGATGCGGCCGACGGAGGTGGTGTAGCAATCGCCGGTAGAAGAATGGATGAAGATGAAAATAATGTAGCAGTTGCTGGTGTTGGTGAAGATGAAGATGAAGTTGAAGAGTGAGAAGCAGATGCGTCAGCTGGTTGTTAGATGCTCGCCAACCAAAGACGGCAAGGGTCCGGTACTCAGCTCCGCAGTACTGGACACAACAGTTGGGGCCCGAAAACGGGAATTGGCATTATCTACTAAATCAAATTCTCCCTAAAGTGCCGAGGCGTCGTCCTCGGTTGGTGCAACTCTCTCAACAGGTTGAGCATCCAATTGAGATGATGAGGATCGTCGTCTTCTATGTAAAGAAGCTCCCTCATCACTAGCTTATTCTTCATCATCGATCATCACAGTGTCTATGACCAGCCCAGAAGGAGGGCCAGTCACTATCGATATCGGAGATGACTCGGGAGCATCGGTTCTCGCCCTTTTATTCTTTTTCCCAGCTATAGAGGAGTGTCTTCTCTTTGGTTGTTTGTCTTCCAGCCGAGGGCTTCGAAAAGAAGCATTTTCTCTCAAAGCAGGCCCGGAGCCACCTGTTCGACTAAGAGACTCCTTAAGTAACCTGGCTGCATCAACATGATCAGCCAAGACATCCTCCTAGGGAACAACAACAGAGCCCGTGAGTAGACCTAATTTTATAGACAAGTTAGAAGAGATTAATCAAGTTCATTACATGAAATATTGAAACAAGATGAGTTTGAATTACCATGATTCATGGCCTTACACCTATATTTAGGGGCCAGTTCTTTCCACAAGTGAGTCTCGGGCGTTGTAACGTCCAAGATTATTTGTACCCACTGGTCCAAACCTTCAATTACCGGTGGGACCCATCGAGGTGCTAAAACACTGAAGGCAAGCAACCGTCCTCCACAAAGAAGGACTGACTCATGCCAAACACACCAGGTAACGGAGGCAAAATTTTGCAATCATGGAATCAAACTCTCCACTCAAAGAAAACACACCCAAAGTAATGGGATACATGTAAACATATGTAAAACCCTCCTTGGGAAAGGTGACTCGCTCGTTAGATCAAGAGCGATAATTTCTAAGTCATGGCAACGGCAGTCTTCCTTCACAGTAGGAATGCTCGAAGGACGTATGGAAGAAGCATACCTGCTAACGGTCCATGTACGAGAATTAGCCTCTGGAATTTCTCTTTGATGTCTTTTGTGGTAATAAGACATCTAGGGATGATGGAGCCCACTGTTGGGAGAGCAAAGTTCTCGGCTTTGTTTTTTCTTTTTGAGGAACTGGTATGTTTCGAGGAAGAAGCCATTGTAGGAAA
The DNA here is from genome assembly GCF_000715075.1 of Nicotiana tabacum. Taxonomy (NCBI): domain Eukaryota; kingdom Viridiplantae; phylum Streptophyta; class Magnoliopsida; order Solanales; family Solanaceae; genus Nicotiana; species Nicotiana tabacum. The sequence goes on from NC_134091.1 coordinate 16,367,159, forward strand.
GAAAGGGTCTTTCATTTGAAGAGAATTAGAAAAAAGATGAAGAAACAATATGCAAGTTAGATGAATGAAGTTTGAAAAGTTATGAAGTATAAGGGTGGAAGTTGATACGTATAAGTAAAAGTTTTGGCAGCTAAATTCATGGCCAGGATTACCTCGATAATCAGCAAAAGATGTGTTGAATATGGGAAGACGCGTGTTCGAGGCATTAAATGCGGAGAGACATGCGTCTAATCAACCGTCAGAAGCATTCAGAGGAAATTATAGTAACTCCCACCAAATATATGTTTCTAGCAACTTCCCAGAAACACAAAGTTATGTCACCGGAAAGCAGGGAGACTATCTGTGTTGGGTAAAATATGTTATGACATGTGGCTATCCGAGAAAGGGACACGTGGAACCCAAGACAGGGGGATGATTGAAGACTGAAGACAATTGTTTGTCACCGGGAAGAATAATGCTCATAAAGATGTGATAAATGCTCTTCTCCCGGTAGCATTCAATAGAGAATATTCATAACATTAAGAGCAGTTATCCGTTACAAAAAATTTGGCATTTATGTTCACCGTTACATCCTCATCAATGTCCCTCATAATTGACATTAAAGAAGGATATGACCCTAGGACTTTCTTCATAACAATAAATAGCGAGCTCAGTTGTCATTGTGAAAGGGAAAATTTTCTCGCAAACTAATACTATATTTTATACAAAGCTCAATCCAATCTTAACTTCTGATTTCTCGATTCTTTTGTTGTTGAGCCCGGAAACCTTGTTCCCGGAATTGTTGCTTTTGTTGTTTCGTCTATATCTTAAGGCTATATATTGCGTAACTCTTCAGTTATTTATTTATCTCAGGATCAAATTAATTCACTTATCTAAAAATCACGTATAAATTCAACTGTACCGTTTTACGAGTAAACAAATACATGGTTAATCCATACTAAGATATAGCATGAAACTCTCCACATGATACTTGCATATCCATAACCTTTTAATAAAATATTCAAAGGTGTATTCGGTTTCTCTATCTAAGTTATCATTATCTTATAAATTAGCAATGGGTAAAAAACGCAACAAGAAGTAAAATTGACCTTTAAAAGTTCATTGAAAATGAGTTGTTATTCAAAATATGAAAAGGGGAAGTTCTTGAAAATTCTGAAAACTCGAATAGGTATCTTACAAATTCCTATTCTCAATGACTCTATGGATTAATTAATTTAGTTGAAAAATATAGGTATAAAGTTCCACGAGAAAAGTTTGCACCTAGTGGAAAAGTAGTAGCTTATATCTAGTCTTGAGTTTGTCCAATTACTCATCCATTACATAATCAGCATCCAATAAAACGTAAAACATACTCTATTTCTGAAATTTTCAGCTCAAAACCGTACAACATGTTGGATCTATTTCGGCCTAGGAACATCATAAAATGTACCTGCGGTTAAATACCTTTGACTGAGGAGCAGCTGACCAATTTTTTCAAGCTGGTTGATAGGAATGGAGATGGTCTGATTGATAAGAAGGAGTGGGAACAACTGGTCCAGTACGCAAGCAAACGTGGTTATAGGCTAAGAAATGCTTGTTGCAGCAAGTAGCTTGGATAGAGAAGGTGGTTATGAGGGAATATTCAATCCTTGTCACCTTCAAGTTTGATATAAAACATGTGTGTGGGTGTGTATTTGGTAGGTTTCTTTTTCTTGTCACTTGACTGTTACACTAGTACTAGTGGAATATGGATGCTCTTGAGTTTTCAAAGCATACTCTCTAAACTTTAGTAAGTACTAATCACGACCCTAAATCTGCATGTCGTGTTGGCGCCTATCTCAATATTATGCAAACCGACAACCTTAATAAACCACAATTTTCTTTAAGTTTAAAAATATAATATTTAAATTTAAGAGAAAATCCCACAATACTGATATAAATACATTCTCAAAATCCGGTGTCACTGAGTACATGAGCATCTAAATGATAACATAGTCTGGCTGATAAAATATTGTCTGAAAAATATAGAACAATACAAACAACTGAAAGGAAAGAGAGTCAAGGTCTGCTGACGCCAAGCAGCTACCTGGATAGTCTCCAAAACATAAAACTTCGAAATCTAGCAGCCGCCATATCCGGGAGTACCTGGATCTGCACACAAGGTGCAGAGTATAGTATGAGTACAACCAACTCAATAAGTAACAAGACTAACCTTTGGACTGAAAGTAGTGACGAGCTCAGCAGGTACAATCCAATATAGAAATAACAGTACATAAATGTAGGCATGCTTTCAAGTTCAACAGTTAAACTCAGTACGAGTAAAATAGATCAATTCTGAATGACATGAGGAATATGGCATCTCTATATCTACATGCCAATGTACATGCTGTATATGATGAACCTCAATGAAAACCTCGTGTACTCACAATCTCTACTCAATCACTCAGTACTGTATATGGCCAATCCAGCTCAAGAAAGATCCATATCATATATATATACATCAACTGACAACCAGTCACCCAGTACTGTATAAGGCCAATCCAGCCCCAACTGATATAAATGCTTCGGGCAAGATCCATGCCCAGGGAAGAGACATCCCTAATATAAATAAATAAAAAGACAACTCCATGCCCTGGGAAGTCCATCCCATTTATAAATACCAATTGCGCTCACCGTGAGGGTTGCAGACTTCAGAGGGGCTCCTTCAGTTCAAGCGCTATATAAAGAGAATATGGCCTACTGCGGCGTGCAGTACGATCCCATAATAATAAAGCCTATAAGGCATGTTGTGGCATGCAGCCCCGATCCATATATATATATATATATATATATATATATATATAGCCAATATGGCCTTATTGCGCCGATCCCATAATAATAAAACCTATAAGGCCTGTTGCGGCGTGCAGCCCCGATCCATATAATAATAATAATAATAATAATAATAATAATAATAATAATAATAATAATAATAATAATAATAATAATAATAATATATAAAGCCAATCTGGCTTGCTACGCCGCGCAGCTCGATCCCATAAATATCCTCATAATTGGATGAACATGACTGAGTATGAAATTTACATATTAAAATAATTAATTCAATAGCTACATGACCCTGTGGGTCCCAAAAATTTTGGCACGAAGCCTAAACATGATCTTTAGTATGAGTTTTAACTAAATTTCTCCAACATTTATTTGATTATGCAACTCCACAGAATCAATTAAATTATAATTTCTATGGTGCACGCCCACACGCCCGTTACCTAACATGCGTGTCACCTCCAATCAATTCATATAACACGTAATTCATGGATTTATACCCTCAGAACCAAGTTTAGAAATGCTACTTACCTCAAACCGTCTAATTCTTTACTCCAATATGACTTTGCCTCGCGAATTGGCCTCCGAACGCCTCGAATCTAGTCACATTAATTCAATTCACTCAATACAAATTATAGGAATTAATTCCATATGAAAATACTAATTTTCCAACAAAATCCGAAAGTCCACTGAAAAATCACTAGTGGGGCCCACGTCTCGGAACCCAAAAAAAGTTACAAAATATGAACGCCCATTCAACCACGAGTCCAATCATACCAAATTTACCAAATTTCGATAACAACTCGACCTTCAAATCCTCAAATATTATTTTCAAATCCCTAGGCCCAAATCCTCTAATTACTCCTCAAAAATACGTAATCTAGTCGGAATAATCGATGATAATTCAATATTATTGACTAACAATGATCACAAGTGACTTACCTCAATATTTCGCATGAATTCTATCTAAAACAATGTCTAAAAAAACATCGCCTCAACCCGTGTTGAAAATGTCCAAAAAATGAGAAACTCTCGGACCCCTCTGTTTTTGTACAGTGCCCAGATGTTCCGCTTCTGCGAAATATTTAACCGCATCTGCGGTTCCACTTTCACAGTGAAGCTGCCACTTCTACGACTGCCTTCGCTTCTGCGGACAAGGAGTCCGCTTCTGCGGTCGAACCTGTCGCTTCTGCGGAACCAGCTGCCCCTTCTGTGCAATCGCTTCTGTGGTCAACCACGCGCATATGCGATCCCAACCCTTGCCAAGCTAATGTCGCTTATGCGCACCCAGTCTTACTTCTACGAGCTCGCACCTGCGATACAATTTCCGCGGGTGCGGTTGCATCAGTAGGCAGCAAATTTTCCACCTTTGTTCCAAATTTAATCAGTTAACCATCCGAAACTCACTCGAGGCCCCCGGGACCTCAACCAAATATACCAATAAGTCCCAAAACATCATACGAACTTAGTCGAGGACTCAAATCACATCAATCAACGCTAAAAAGACTAATCACACCCCAATTAAAGCCTAATGAAAACTAGCAATTTTCAACTTCTACATTCGATGCCGAAACCTATCAAATCAAGTCCGATTGACCTCAAATTTTTGACACAAGTCAAAAATGACATAACCAACCTATGAAAGTTTCCAGAACTAGATTCCGACCCCGATATCAAAAAGTCAACTCCCCGGTTAAACTTCTGAACTTAAATTTTCTACTTTTGCCATTTCAAGCCTAATTTAACTACAAACTTCCAAATAATTTTTCGAGCACGCTCCTAAGTCCAAAATCACCCTACGGAGCTATTGGAATCATCAAAACTCTATTCCGGGGTCGTTAACACATAAGGCAATATCCGGTCAACTTTTTCAATTTAAGTTTTTATCTTTGAGACTAAGTGTCTCAATTTATTCCGAAACCTCACCGGACCCGAACCAATTACTCCGACAAGACACATAAAAACTGTAAAGCACAACTTGAGCAGTAAATGAGGGAACATGGTTGTACTCAAAATGACCGGCCATGTCGTTACATGCTCCCCCTCTTAAACAAACATTCGTCCTCGAACGAGTTTAGAATCGTACATAGAGTCTCAAATAGGTGTGGATATTTGCTCCGCATCTCCCGCTCAGTCTCCCATGTAGATTCTCCGAATGGATGACCTCTCCACTGCACTTTCACTGAAGCTATGTTCTTTGATCTCAACTTTCTTACCTCCCAGTCCAAAATAGCCACTAGCTCCACTTCATAAGTCAAATTACCATCCAACTGAACCGTACTGAAATCCAAAACATGAGACGGATCTCCGACATACTTCTGGAGCATGAATGCATGAAACAATGGATAAAGACCCGATAGACTAGGCGACAAAGCATGTTCATAAGCCACCTCTCCAATCTTCTTAAGTATTTCAAAATGCCCAATATACCTAGGACTCAACTTTCCCTTCTTCCCGAATCTCATAACGCCATTCATAGGCGAAACTCGGAGTAGTACCTTCTCTCCTACCATGTAAGCAACATTGCGAACCTTTAGGTCGGCATAACTCTTCTGTCTTGACTGCGCTGTGCGAAGTCGATCCTGAATCAATTTAACCTTCTCCAAAGCATCCTAAACTAAATCAGTACCCAATAGCCTAGCTTTACCCGGCTCAAACCAACCCACCGGAGACCAACAACGTCTCCCATACTCATACGAAGCCCTCTGAATGCTCGATTGGTAGTTGTTATTGTAAGCAAACTCTACAAGTGGTAGAAACTGATCCTAAGAACCCCCAAAATCTATAACACAAGCACGTAGCATATCTTCTAATATTTGAATAGTGCGCTCGGACTGTGCGTCCGTCTGAGGGTAAAATGTTGTACTCAACTGAACCTGTGTGCCTAATTCTCGTTACACTACTCTCCAAAACTATGATGTAAACTACGTGCCCTGATCTGAAATGATGGTCACTAGCAGACCGTGTAGATGAACAATCTTACGGGTATAAATCTCAGCCAACCGCTCCGAAGAATAAGTAGTACCGACTGGAATAAAATGTGCGGACTTGGTCAACCGATCTACGATCATCCAAACAACATCAAACTTCCTAAAAGTCCGTGGGAGTCCGACTATGAAGTCCATGGCAATACGCTCCAATTTCCACTCTGGGATTTCAAGTCTCTAAAGCAATCCACTCGGTCTGTGGTGTTCGTACTTCACTTGTTGACAATTTAAACACTCAGCTACATACCCAACTATATCTTTTTTCATTTTTCTCCATCAATAGTGCTGCCTCAAATCCTGGTACATCTTGGCGGCACCCAGATGAATGGAATACCACGAATTGTGGGCTTCTTCAAGAATCAATTCACGTAGCCCATCTACATTTGGCATACAAATCCGACCCTGCATCCTCAACATCCCAACGTCCCCAATAGTAACATCTTTAGCATCACCGTGATGAACTGTGTCCTCTAGAACAAGCAAATGGGGGTCATCATACTGGCGCTCTCTGATGCGGTCATATAAGGAATACCAAGAAACCATACAAGCTAGAACCCTGCTGGGCTCCGAAACATCTAATCTCAAGAAATGATTGGCCAAGGTATGAACATCAACTGCAAGAGGCCTTTCACTAACATGAATGAATGCAAGGCTACCCATACTCACCGCCTTCATACTCAAGGCATCAACCACTATATTGGCCTTCCCGGGTTGATACAGAATGGTAATATCATAGTCCTTTTGCAACTCCAACCATCTTCGCTGCCTCAAATTTAGATCCTTCTTTTTGATTAAGTGTTGAAGAGTTTGATTATCTGCAAATACCTCACAAGACAAATCGTAGAGATAGTGTCTCCAAATATTCAATGCATGAAGGATGAATGCCAATTCTAAATTGTGAACAAGGTAGTTCTTTTCGTGTGGCTTCAACTGGAGCGAAGCATAAGCAATCACTCTACCCTCTTACATTAAGACACACCCAATACCGGTCTGAGAAGCATCACAAAGTGACGATAATACCCGGCCAAGTCGAGGAAACTCCAAATCTCAATAGCTGAAGATGGCTTGGGCCAACTCTGAACTGTCGTTATCTTCTTCAGATCCACCTTAATCCCCTCGCTGGACACTATGTGTCCCAAGAATGCCACCTAACTAAGACAAAACTCATACTTAGAGAATTTGGCATAATGTTTCTTCTCCCTAAGCCTCTATAGTACAATACTCAAATGTTGTGCATGTTCCTCCTAGCTACGTGAGTACAACAAAATTTCATCCATAAATACTACGACAAACAAATCAAGATACGACTGGAATACACTATACATCAAGTGCATAAATGATGTTGGGGCATTGGTCAGCCCAAATGACATCACGAGAAATTTATAGTGACCATAACGGGTTCTAAATGCCATTTTTAGAATATCCGAATCCCGAATTTTCAACTGGTGATACCCAGATCTCAAATCAATTTTGGAGAACACCCTCGCTCCCTGAAACTGGTCAAAATAAATCATCAATACGTGGCAAATGATAATTGTTCTTGATTGTAACTTTGTTCAACTGCATGTGGTCGATGCACATCCGCAAAATACCATTTTTCTTTTTCACGAACAGAATTGGTACACCCCAAGGTGAAACACTAGGCCTAATAACCACTTTTTCGAGAAGTTCCTGAAGTTTCTCTTTCAATTCATTCAATTCAGTTGGTGCCATACGATACGGAGGAATAAAAATGGGTTGAGTGCCCGGCACCAAGTCAATATTAAAGTTAATATCCCTGTTGGGTGGCATACCCTACAGGTCTATGGGAAATACATTCGGAAAGTCTCGCACTACCGGTACATAATCAATAGTAGGAGTGCCCGCATCAACATCTATCACAAAGGCCAAATATGACAAACACTCCTTCCCAACCATACATTGGGCCTTCAAATAAGAATTTACCCTACTAGGAACATAATATTGGAACCTCTCCACTCGACCTTCGGAAATCTTGGTATTACCAACGTCACCGTTGTTGCATGGCAATCCAAAATAGCATGACACGGAGACAACCAATCCATACCTAAGAGTATATTGAAATCAACCATACTAAGCAATAAGAGATCAACTCTAGTCTCCATTCTCCCAATAGTTATCACATACGACCGATACACAAGGTCCACAATAATAGTATCACCCACCGGCGTAGATACACAAACATATAAAACTAAGGACTTATGGGGCATATCTAGATAACGAACAAAATATGATGATACATACGAATATCTGGAACCAGGTTCAAATAATATAGAAGCTTCCATGTGGCACACTGAGACAATACCTGTGATCACTGCATCTGAATCAACGGCATCTAGCCTCGCAGTAATCACGTAAAATCGGGCATGACCGCCACCTGATCGACCTCCCCCTCTAGGGTGACCTCTAGCTTCCTATGTCCTACCCCGTGCTGACTGGGTTGTTGGCATAGAAGCTGGTGCATGAGTCATAGTTTGACTACTCCACCGAACTAGACCTCACAAAAAGCGGGGATAATATTTCCTCACATGACCCAGCTCTCCACACTCATAGCAATCCCTCTCGAAAAATTGTGGTAAGTTCTGAGATGGACCTCGAGAACCAGAAGAACCTAGTACAAATGAACCCTGAACTGATGATGCACGAGATAAACTCTGAGCTGGAAGTGCACTAAGAGAAGACTAACTCGGTCGAGCACTGTATGAACCATGGCTAGCTGATGCGCTACGATGAGTTGGACGAGCCATCTGAGCAGGCCTGTAAGGTCGACCCCTACCGTGATAGGACTATCCCTCAGAAGGAAAGCCGCTAGAATTACCCGAACCACGAGACCTATTGGCCTCTCTCTTCTCACGTTCCTGAGTACAAACCATTTCTAGTCGTTGAGCACTGTCAACAACCTCGTCAAATTTAGAACTTGCTACATTCCTTAGAGTCATAACAAAATGGAACTACTGGCTGAGGCCATTAATGAACCTCCTGATCTTCTCACGCTTAGTGGGAACCAACCAAACTGCATGCCGAGCCAATTCTAAAAACCGCATCTCATACTAGGTCACGGACAAGTCCTCCTGACGTAAATACTCAAACTACATGCGCAGTTCCTCTCTGCGGTTCATTGGCACAAACTTCTCCAGAAATAATACGGAGAACTCATACCATGAAAGTGGTACTGCACCAACTGGCTTGCTTCTCTCATAAGTCTCCCACCATCTGAAAGTTGCTCAGGTTAGCTAAAAAGTAGTAAATGAGACTCCACTGGTATCCAGAATGCCCCTTGTACGAAGCATCCGCTGGCATATGTCCAAGAAATGTTGAGCATCCTCTGACTCAGTTCCACTGAAAGTTAGAGGATGGACTCTCCCAAACCTCCCTAATTTTTTCTACTCCTCATCATTCATAATAGGACCTACTTGGGACTGAATAGCTGCAACCGGCTGGACTGGTAGTGCCCCCGTTATCTGAAGCCCCTGCACTACATGTATTGGAGTACGTTGGGTCTAAGCAGCTGCAGCCAGCTGGATTGGTAGTGCCCCCGGTATCTGAAGCCCCTGCACTACCTACTCTGGAGTATGGGCGACAGGGGTATGAGTACCTCCCCTGGATTGAGAAGTGGTTGGTATGGCCTGAGCACAAACCACCTGAGCAAGGCCAGTGCAAACTGTCAATATCTGGGCCAAAGCCTCCAGAAGGCCTGGAATCACAATAGGCACAACTTGTGCTTGAGCTGGCCTCGCCGGATCAACTATATCTGGAACCTGCTCCTGAGCTAGAGCAACTGGTGTTCTACAGGTGTTGCTCCAACTGCTGTACGAGCTACACCTCGACCTATACCACTGCCCCGGCCTCTTTTGGCCCTAACTGGTGGAACTAGTAGCTGACCGTCTGATCCGGTAGTATGTGTCCTCACCATATGTGAGAGAATAGAATAACAAAAATTTAGTTTTCCGAATCAACAAATTCACACGATAGAATACAAGAAAGTGAAACTTTCCTAAGGGTTTGGTAACCTCTCGAAGATAAATACAGACGTCTCCGTACCGATCCACAAAACTCTACTAAACCTGCTCATGACTCGTTAGACCTATGTAACCTATGTATCATAATACCAACTTCTCATGACCCTAAATCCACATGTCATGTTGGCGCCTATCTCAATACTAGGGAAGCCGACAATCTTAATAAGCCACAATTTTCTTTATGTTCGAAAACATAATATTTAAATTTAAGATAAAATCTCACAATACATTTATAAATACACTCCCAAAATCCAGTGTCACTGAGTACATGAATATTTAAATGATAACATAGTTTGGCTGATAAAACGCTGTCTGAAAAATATAGAACACCACAAACAACTGAAAGGAAAAAGAGTCAAGGTCTGCAGATGTCAAGCAGCTACCTTGATAGTCTCCAATAGATAAAACTCTGAAATCTAGCAGCCGCCGTATCCGGGAGTACCTGGATCTACACACGAGGTGCAGAGTGTAGTATGAGTATAACCAACTCAATAAGTAACAAGACTAACCTTTGGGCTGAAAGTAGTGATGAGCTCAACATGTACAGTCCAGTATAGAAATAATAGTACAGAAATGTAGGCATGCTTTCAAGTTCAACAGTTAAACTCAGTACAAGTAAAATAGATCAATTCTGAATGATATGAGGAATATGACATCTTTATATCTACATGCCAATGTACATGTTGTATGTGATGCACCTCAGTGAGAACCTCGTGTACTCACAATCACAAAATACTCAATCAGTTAGTACTGTATATGGCCAATCAAGCCCAGGGAAGATCCATCACACACACACACACACACACACACACATACACACACACACACACACACACACACATATATATATATATATATATATATATATATATATATATATATAGATACACACATCAATTGATAATCAGTCACTCACACTACATGAAATTAGATTATTAGTGGCAATATATAGCAGCGACCCTATAGGTTTCTACAATAGCTAAATTATTAGCAGTGACGTTAAAAGTCGCTACAGATGGTTAATGTTTAGCAACGACTTTTTTTAGGTCTCCTCTGATGTGGCTGAGATTTTCAGCCCTAGCTAAAAATAAAATTTTGGCTCTATAGTTTAGAAATGGCGTACGATAAAGTTCCGAAGGAGGTTTTGTGGAGATGTTTAGAGGCTAGAAGTGTACTTGTTGCCTACGTTAGGTTGATTTAGGACATGTATGATGGATTAAAGACCCGAATGAGGACGGTGGGTGGGGACTCAGACCATTTTCCGATTATGATGGGGTTGCATCAAGGGTCGGCACTCAGCCCTTTTTTGTTTGCTCTGGTGATGGATGTACTGACGCGCCACATCTAAGGGGAGGTGTCGTGGTGCGTGCTATTTGCAGATAATATTATATTGATTGACGAGATGCGAGATGGTGTGAACACGCAATTAGAGATATGGAGGCAGGCTCTGGAATCTAAAGGTTTCAAGTTGAGCAGGACCAGGACAGAATACTTGGAGTGTAAGTTCAGTGGTGAGACTCAAGGAGGAGAAGGGGAGGTGAGACTGGACTCGTAGGTCATCCCTAGGAGAGGGAGTTTTAAGTACCTAGGGTCTATTATTCAGGAGGGTGGGGATATTGATGATGCCACACATCGTATTGGGGCGGGATGGATGAAATGGAGACTCGCTTCTGGTGTTTTGTGTAACAAGAATGTGCCACCAAAACATAAGGGTAATTTCTACAGAGTCATGGTCAGACCAACGATGTTGTATGGGGCTGAGTGTTGGCCAGTCAAGATCGCTCATGTCCATAAGATGAAGGTAGCAGAGATGAGGATGTTAAGATAAATCTGCGGGCACACCAAGTTAGATAGAATCAGAAATGAGGTTATTCGCGACAAGGTGAGTGTGGGCCCTATTGAGGACAAGATGCGGAAAGTACGACTTATGTGGTTTGGTCATGTGAGGAGGAGGAGCACAAATGTAAAGGTGAGGAGGTGTGGGAGGTTGGAATTGGAGGTCCTATAGAGAGGTAGAGGTAGGTCAAAGAAGAGGTGGCGGGGAGAGGTGATTAGGCAAGACATGGCACAACTTCAGCTGACCGAGGACATGACCATTGATAGGAAGATATGAAGGTCGAGGATTAGGGTAGTAGATTAGGTAGTCTAGAGTGTTCATAGCAATAGTATTGGCACACACTCTCGTTTGCTGTTGGTAATAGGTTTTATGACTAACCGTTGTTTTCTTTCATTGTTGATCACCTTACTATCTGGTTATTTTTATTCTGTTTTTATATGGCTTCTTGGTATTGTCTCTTCTTGTCTATATTTTCATTAATGTGGTGCTTATACTTACCTGAGCCGAGGGTCTATTGGAAATAACCTCTCTATCCTCACAAGGTAGGGTAATATTTGCGTACACACTACCCTCCCCAAAACCAACGATGTGGGATATTACTGGGTATGTAGTTGTTGTTGTAGTTTTTGTGACGAGATTTTACATTCACTGGTAAATCTCTCTTGTAGAGACTGGGTCGCTCCTATACAGTAGATTTTTATTTTTAAAATAATAAAGAAAATAAAAATACCTATCCTAATTAAACATTGTCTGCTGGAACATATGCCCAAAACTCTCCTCTAGTGAAAGAATAGAAAGCACAAAACTCTCTATAAAGAATCGACCTTCTCTCTAGAATCAGCTCTCTCCTCAACAATAATTTCAGCCAAATTAAAATCCCTCAAATCAAAATGTGAATCTCATTTGTCACGTATATTCAGATATCTAATCTTTTCTTTTTTTTGGGAAAGAAGTTGCTCTACTTTAATCGATCGATTTCATAGAGGAAGAATCAAAGAAATGATTTCTATTCCTAATCGATTTCGTGCATCCTTTCCTTCTTATTTGTTACTATCTCATATCTAACTAAGATCCCATAAAGATTTATATAAGATATATTGGGTTTTTTTACAATGATTCTCTAAGACCAAATTTTCAACATGCAGTTAGGGATAATTATTGTTTTAGCAATTTCACATTTGTATTCTCAGATTTCATCTCAAATTTCTCTGAGCCCTTTGATAATCTATAGGAATACAACAAAAATAAAATCACATAGAAAGAATCATTTGAAGCGTATTTGGTGTTGTTATTGTGAATTCTCGGTCTTGACAGAATCTCACCTATATCTTTTCCTGGGTAAGTTAAAATCTTCTTCTTGAGAGACCCTTTACATGTCGACATTCCATTCTTATTTTGTTCTTATATGGTTATGTGCCTAAATTAGTAAACATGGAGTTTATAATTTTATAAGACAGGAATATGTTATTGTATGATTATAAGAAAAAATAATACTTCTTTGTGAATGATGTGGTGAAATTAGAGTCTCTTGTGGTTCTCGAGAGGTATTTCTATATTGTTAACGGTGCTTGAGAGGTAGTCTAAGTATGTGATCAACCTTTCCCTATGCATCTGTTTTCTTGTTTGTGTGTCTTACTAGTCTTCAACAATGTATATTGTTTTATTGTGTTATTCTTGTATGCAATCCAGATACTCTGGGCAGAGGATAACCATAATAACAAGAATTAAAGAGTACAAATTTTCTACAAGTACATCTGCTTCTGTCAAAGCGTACTTCCCTTACCTAATGCATTTCTAATCAACTATTAGCTTTTAATAGTTCTTGTGTTACTAAATTGTGTTTCATCTGCATTAATGCATCAGAAAGTAGTGAATTAGTGTATAACACACTGCCAATAAAGCTTTTCTGCTATAGCACAAACAAAAGTGTAATATGGCCATTATTTTGTCAAATGGAGTCCATCTCACATAAGCATAAGTATCTTTGCAAAGTGTAGACTTTGTTGGCAATATTCTTTGGGACCCAAAAATATTGTATTGTGTGTTGTACATCATTTGCACAAGTTGTATCTCTTCTTTTACACCTAAGAGTTCAAGACTTTTTTGCCTATAAAAGGGAAGGCCATTAGTTCATTTTAGACACACGAACAAGACTTGTCTTCAATTCTTGTTTCTTCCTTTCTTCCTTTATTAAGAGTGTTTTGTATGAGAGTTAAGTGTTGGGAAGCACTTGTATGAACCCTTTCTTTGGAGTGATCTTGTGAGGTTATTCTCTTAGGGTATTTGGGATTAATTAGAGTGTTTACTCTAATTTTGTACTCTCTTTTGTACTCTTATTGTTATAGTAAATTGCTCATCTCTGCTTGTGGACGTAGGTCACTTTGACCGAACCACGTTAAATTTGTGTCTTCTTTATCTACTTTAATTATCGCTGTTATCAACTTCCATTGTCTTTGTTATTGTCATTATACTGTTGTTTGGCTAAATTTCGCACTATCCGGGTTCCCGATTCTAACAAATTGGTATCAGAGCCGGATCTAATCGGGTTAGTTTCAATAGCCAAAATGACTCTAACAAAGACCTATGTTGAGAAATTTGATCGAAGTGCAAACTTCGGAATGTGACAATTAAAGATGGAAGCTATCCTAATTCAGGATGGCCTAGACTTGGCGTTGCAAGGAAAGGTGAAGAAGCCGGATAAAATGACGGACGAGGAGTTTGCCATCATAGACAAAAAGGCAAAAGCAGGTATCATTTTAAATCTCTCAAATGAGGTTTTACGTGAAGTTTCTGTAGAAACCACAGCTAAAGGCATGTGGGAAAAATTGAAAACCTTATATATGAAGAGGACGGTAGAAAATAGACTTTACCTGAAGCAGAAACTTTATACAATTCGTATAGGTTAAGGTACCTCTATTCTCTCTCATCTTGACACCTTTGTTCCATTCTTATGGATTTGAGTAATATAGATGCTGAAATTAAAGATGAGGATCAAGCCGTGTTACTGCTTTGTTCTCTACCCCCATCTTTTAAGCATATAAGAGATACTATACTTTATGCAAAGGATAATATCTCTTATAAGGATATTAAATCTATCTTAAAATCAAAAGAACAGATAGATAGTGATATTACTGGGGAAGCTAGTGGAACTCAAGCGGAAGTTGGCTTGTTTGTTAGGGGCAAATCCGACTCCAATTCCAGATACAATAATTTAGAGTGTCGCTATTGTCATAAGAAAGGTCACAATATCTCTGAATGCTATAAACTGAAAAATAAAGAAAAGCACAAAGAAAGAAAAAATGAGCACAAAAATACTGACACCGCCGAAACTAGTGTAGCAACTGATGAGATTGAGGGAACTACATTTTAAGCAACTAAAACTAGTTTAGATTCCGGTTGTTCATATCATATGTGTCATAGCAGGGACTTGTTTTCTACATATGATTCAGTTGCAGGTGGAGTTGTCCAATTGGGTAACAATGTTACTTGTAACGTTATTGGCAAAGGTACAATTTGGGTCAGAATGCACGATGATGTGGTGAGAACTCTTACCGATGTTAGATATGTTCCTGAGTTGAAGAAAAATCTCATTTCTCTAGGCACTTTAGAATCCCTTGGGTGCAAGTTCAATGGTGAAGGTGGAGTTCTGAAAATTTTTCAAGGTGCTCGTTTGATCATGAAAGCACACAGATCTGGTTCGTTGTATACTTTATTGGGATCAACTATTATAGGCCCTACTACAGTTTCGATAAATCGGACAATTTGTCTGATTTTGATGGCATTAAATTTTGACATATGCCCATTGGGGATTTTGCGGAGAGGTGGAGCAAATTTACTATATCATCCAAAATTAGGCTAAGGTGGAGATTTGTAATATGACCATTATTTTGTCAAATGGAGTCCATCTCACATATGCATAAGCATCTTTGCAAAGTGTCAACTTTGTTGGCAATATTCTTTGGGACCCAAAAATATTGCATTGTGTGTTGGATATCATTTGCATAAGTTGTATCTCTTCTTTTACACCTAAGATGTCAAAATTTTTTTGCCTATAAAAGGGAAGGCCATTAGTTCATTTTAGACACACGAACAAGACTTGTCTTCAATTCTCGTTTCTTCCTTTCTTCCTTTATTAAGAGTGTTTTGTATGAGAGTTAAGTGTTGGGAAGCACTTGTGTGAATCCTTTCTTTGGAGTGATCTTGTGAGGTTATTCTCTTAGGGTATTTGGGATTAATTAGAGTGTTTACTCTAATTTTGTACTCTCTTTTGTACTCTTATTGTTATAGTAAATTGTTCATCTCCGCTTGTGGAGGTAGGTCACTTTGACCGAACCACGTTAAATTTGTGTCTTCTTTATCTACTTTAATTGTCGTTGTTATCAACTTCCATTATCTTTGTTATTGTCATTATACCGTTGTTTGGCTAAATTCCGCACTACCCGGATTCCCGATCCCAACAAAAAGGGTAATATATGTTGCT
Source organism: Nicotiana tabacum (assembly GCF_000715075.1). Lineage (NCBI taxonomy): Eukaryota > Viridiplantae > Streptophyta > Magnoliopsida > Solanales > Solanaceae > Nicotiana > Nicotiana tabacum. The sequence goes on from NC_134091.1 coordinate 16,383,302, forward strand.
ATGATGAGAAAACTGACAACTTTATTGGTTTATCATAACTTTATACTACCCCTGCACATGTTTGGAACTGTCAATGCATCTTTTCAAACCTGTGACAACTTGTACGCGAGCAGCAGATAGATTGAGCGTGATTATCTAGGACTCATAAGGTCTTGTGAGATCTTTTTTCATTGTGGAAAGATCAGTGGATGAATGTTCTCACTGGAAACATTTCCATAAGATCATTTTATTCTCTTCCAAAGTTAAGGTGAACTACAGATTATCTGAATTAGTCATTCAAAGATTTCTCCTCCATGTTTAGAGCCTCTTAACATATCTTGATTAAAATTTCTTTATATTTCTTTTTTGATTCTCTTCTGATGCTTGAAGTTTTATGTCTATATCTCATTGTTGAAAGTTCTCTGTATGTTTGTCCTTATTAGACTTACAATGAAATTAGTTCGTGATGCTTAAAACTTTATGTCTACATCTTATTTTGAAAGGTTCTCTGTATTTTTGTCCTAATTAGACTGAATGAAATTAATTCGTAATGTTTGAATCATTAATTTCATAACAAAATTAGCGGTGAAGTAAAATTAGTGAATTAATATTTCTCTAGTCTGATTATTCATTTTCTTTTTATGTGATGTTGTAGGAAATGAAAGGAACTAGACGAGGAAAACGTGAGAGAGGTGGGACGAGTTGTGGCCGTGAAAAGTTTCAAGGACGTGACAATTTTGGAGCAACGTCTCAGCCACACATACATATCGGACATGTATCTGGTGCATCTGTAGAGATAGGACAACCATGTAACCCGAGTCAAGGACCTTTACAGACCGGACGAGTATCTACTAACTCTCTCCAAATACCTTCTTTAGAAACACAATCATCATGAAATGTAGCAGAAACTGTGCATCGCTCTCCAGAGGCTGAAAATTGTGCAAGTTAGTTTTCTTTTTTTGTTGTTTTGTGAAAATTATTTTTACTGATTGAGCAGAGCTACTAATGAACAACAAGAGATTAAATATATAAAATATTATTCTGCTATTGGGCGTATTTAAGTTTTATTGTTCAATGTTGATGTTAATTGATGCAAACTAGATGCACCTTTTCGAGTTTATTTCTGTATTCTGATTAATATTGCTTTTGCGAGTTGGCAATTTCCGTAATCTTTTGAAATTTATTTTGGTTCTTGTGGGATCCTTTTCTTGGCTTACCTGAATAGAAAAGTTCATAGTCATTTCTTTAAACTTCTTGTAGCTATTTAACTGATAGTGCATGTGCAAAAATGCAGTAACAAAAATTTGAGATAAGTGTTCAGGCAGTTTTGGACTGTCTTGGTTGTTAATGCAGATTAGTTATTTACGTAGGTTCAGTGAATGAAAAATTATAAGCACATGAAATTGGGTAATTAAGGCTAGGACAGGGGTAGAGCTAAAGTTGGAAGAGGCTTCTATTCCTCGCATTGTCCAATGCCTCTACTTTATCCGGCTTTCGTGCAACTGTTGTATTCTCATTCTTTTGCTGCCTCAAAACTTATGTTCTCACACTTGTGCCATTTCATTTCACAATTGAAATAGCATAGAACAAATTTACTTTGTGTTATACTAATGTATTAGCTTATACTTTATTCGTTTATGCATGTTTTTGGATATAACAAATCTCATTATGTTCCTTATATATATTGCTTTTGTCTAGCAGGGACAAGGCAGTTAAACAGTGGTATCGTTCAAGGATGGTGTCGAGCAAAGAGCAGCTACAAGTCACTTAATATTTTATCTTTTTTGGGATATGTATATGCGTACAATTACAATGCACAATGAAGTGTCGTGTAGTATATATGTAATTGACTTTTTAGTAATGATAATATTTATAATATTCGGTTTGAGAAATTCATTTGGTGTTTGTTAAATAATATTGGTAGTCAATTGATATGAATATCCCTATATAAAATTTTAGAGAATTAGGTTCCAACTAGCATGGAAATATATATAATTTTGGTCATTACAGTTGATGAGAAAATAAGTTTTAGTGCAGACATAGTTTTGCCACAACAAATTAGTAATTGTTGCGATATAAAAGTTTTCACTGTAGGTTTCTTTCTTTTGCAACAACTTTAGTTGCTACCGAAATATATTGTATCTTTCATGGTTTAATCTTTTGTGGCGACACCCGCCGCTACGAAAAGCCATTTATAGTGGCGACATAATCTTGCCACTGAACATAAATGTGTTTGTGGCGATGCTAGTCGCTGCTAAAGGTGAATATACAGTGGCATCCCATCTAATATTTGTTCTTGTGGAACAATTTTTTGTAGCATTATATTTAACCTTTTGTGGCAACTATGTTGCCGCAAAATATGTTCTTTTAGCGGCGACTTCAAATGTCGTCACAAATAACTTTCAGTTACGGTTGTGCTTGTGGCAATACAAAAGTCACCACTGATACCATTTAGCAGCGACTAACCGGGATTTTGTAGCGACTTTGGTCGACACAATAAGGGTGATTTCTAGTAGTGTCAGTACTGTATAAGACCAATCCAGCCCCAACTAGTATAAATATTTCGGGAAAGATATATGCCCAGGGAAGATCCATCCATATTATAAAAAAAATAGAAGGCAACTTCATGTCTTGGGAAATCCATCCCAATTATAAATACCAATTGCGCTCACTCTGGGGGTGCAGACTCCGGAGGGGCTCCTTCAGCCCAAGCGCTATATAAAGCCAATATGGCCTAGTGCGAAGTGTATTCCGATCTCATAATAATAAAGCCTATATGGCATGTTGCAGCGTGCAGCCCCGATCGACATAATAATAATAATATATATAAACACAATATGGCCTGCTGCGGCGCACAACTTGATCCCATAAGTATCCTCACAGATAGATGAACATGACTAAGTATAAAATTTACATTTTAAAATAATTAATTCAACAGCAACACAATCCTGTGGGTCCCAAAAATATCGGTACGTAGCCTAAACATAATCTTTAATATGAGTCTCAGCTCAATTTCTCTAACACGTGGAGGATATGTAGATAATGACATTTATTTAATTATGAAACTCCACGGAATCAATTAAGTTACAATTTCCATGGTGCACGCCCACACGCCCATCACTTAGCATGTACGTCACCTCCAGTCAATTCATATAACACGTAATTCAGGGATTTAAACTCTCAGAACCAAGTTTAGAAATGTTACATACCTCAAACCGTGTAATTATTTACTCCATTATGCCTTTGCCTCGCGAGTCAGCCTCCGAACGCCTCGAATCTAGTCACAATTAATTTGATTTAGTCAATACAAATTATAGAAATTAATTCCATATGAAAATACTAATTTTCTAACAAAATTCGAAATTCCACTCAAAATTCACCAGTGGGGGCCACGTCTCGGAACCCGACAAACGTTACAAAATATGAACGCCCATTCAACCCCGAGTCCAACCATACCAAATTCCGATAATAACTCTACCTTCAAATCCTCAAATCTTATTTTCCAATCCCTAGGTCCAAATCCTCTAACTACTCAAAAATACGTAATCTAGTCGAAATAATCGATGATAATTCAATATTATTGACTAACAATGATCACAAGTGACACACCTCAAGATTTCGCATGAATTCTCTCTGAAACATCGCCTCAACCCGTGTTGAAAATGTCCAAAATATGAGAAAATTTCAGACCCCTCTTTTTTTGTACAGTGCCTAGAGGTTCCGCTTTTGCGGAAGTTTTAACCGCATCTGCAGTTCCGCTTTTGCGGACTCGCTTTTGCGGTCGAACCTATCGCTTCTACGGAACAAGCTGCCTCTTCCCATTTCCGCTTCTACGATGGATGCGTTGCAGGTGTGCAACTGCTTCTGTGATCAACCACGCGCATCTGCAATCCCAGCCCTTGCCAAGCCAATGTTGCTTCTGTGCACCCAGGCGCGCTTCTGCGAGCTCGCACCTACGAGATAATTTCTGCAGGTGCGGTTGCATTAGTAGGCAGCAAATTTTCCAACTTTGTTCTAAGTCCAAATTTGATGCGTTAAATATCCGAAACTTACCCGAGGCCCCCGGGACCTCAACCAAATATACAAATAAGTCCCAAAATATCATATGAACTTAGTTGAGTCTTTAAAACACATCAAGTAGTGCTAAAAACACGAATCGCACCCCAATTCAAGCCTAATAAAAACTATTAATTTCCATCTTCTACATTCGATATCGAAACCTGTCAAATCGAATCCGATTGACCTTAAATTTTTAACACAAGTCATAAATGACATAACAGACCTATAAAATTTTCAAAACTAGATTCCGATATTAAAAAGTCAACTCCCCGTCAAACTTCCAAACTTAAATTTCCTATTTTCGCCATTTCAAGCCTAATTTTACTTCGAACTTCCAAATAATTTTACGGATACACTCCTAAGTCCAATATCACCATACGGAGCTATTGGAATCATCAAAACTCTATTTCGGGGTCGTTTACACATAAATCAATATCCGGTCAACCTTTTCAACTTAAGTTTTCATCTTTGAGACTAAGTGTATCAATTCATTGCGAAACCTTACCGGACCCGAACCAATTACCCCGGCAAGTAACATAAAAACTATAAAGCACAAATTGAGCAGTAAATATGGGAACGGGGCTGTAATATTCAAAATGACTAGCCGGGTCGTTACAACTAAATAAAGAGAAACTTTACCATGTGAGTCACATAATCGTTGATATCAACATGGATATATATTGCGATAGTCAAGCAACAATCGGAAAGATTTGGAGCATTATCTATAACGGGAAATCTTGTCATATACGACGAAGAAATAAAATCGTTAGGCAATTACTCTCTAGAGGAATTATCATGATTGAGTACGCGAACTCAAGCGATAATGTGTTGGATCCACTTACGAAAGGCCTAACTAGAGAGGTAGTTGAAAGATTATCGAGGGGAATAAGACTATAGCCGATGACAAATTATTGTGGCGGTAACTTTACCTAGAAGACTGGAGATCCCAAGATCTAGGTTCAAGGAGATCAAATAAAGTCATTAATGACGGTTCAACATTGTCAAATAAAAAAATAATTTAGTCCACTCTCGTGATGAGACAATGTTCAGTACCAAGGATAAAGCATTAATGCTTTTTAATGGTTTCTAAATTTCATACGGGGTATATCAAATAGTCTATCTATAGGATGGCACGTTTAGAAATCACCTAGATAAGTGTGAAATGTTAGCTGCTTCGAGGAGAATTTTGTAAGGCCAGTTCTCTACGCACTTATTGTCACGACCCAAAATCTCAACCTGTCATGATGACACCTAACACACTTGCTAGGAAAACCAACAATCACATAACAACTAAACATTTGAATAAAGCATGTTTTAATAAGCTCAATAATGGAAAATGTCATAAACATCTGATAAAAATAACTGAAATGCTACTACAACCACCCCAAAACTTGATGTCAACGAGTACATGAGCACTACTAAGAATCAACATAACCAAAATTCTAGTACAATTGCCTGAGTAATAGAACAGTACTACAGAAAATAAAAGGAACAAGAGTCAAGGTATGCGGGAATCATAACAGCTACCTCTAAGTCTCCTAGCAGGTACTAGCATGGATCTAGTAATCACCTCGTCCAGATGTACCTAGATCTACACACGAAGTGCAGAGTATAGTGTGAATACAACCAACCTCATGTACTCAATAAGTAACAAAACTAACCTTGAGCTGAAAGCAATGACGAATTCATAAGGATACAGTCAGAACCAATATGATGACAACACATGTATAATAATGACAATGACAATAAATAACTCAGATAAATTTCCAGATCAGCTCATTCAGGGTATAGAAATTTAGACATGATTTCAAGTTAACATTTAAAGACCATCAGTGAAAAGAACATGTCAAGTATAGCTAGAATGAGAAATGGTATATCTCTATGCCTACATGTCAAATATGCATGTCAATTGTATGAATTCATGGTGGTATCCCCAAATACTCACTCTCTCATAAATACTCAATATGACTACCAAATTCCCATACAATCCACACACAAACACTCAGTACTGTACGGGGGCCTAACATCTAAGCCCCTCACTAAAGCACGTGTATATATACATCATTGTTCCTGCGTTCACTGCTAGTATGTCAGACTCTGGAGAGGTGGATCCTTCCCAGGCGCTAATATAAAGCCTATAAGGCCTGTTAAGGGGTGCAGCCCGATCCACAATAATAAATAAGCCAAGAAGGCCTGCTGCAGCGTGCAGCCCGATTCACAATAACACTCACAAACCGGCTCTCAAGACCAACACAATCATCAATATCTCAAGTCTCAAGGGCTCACAGATCTCGTACCTGTCAGACCAAATAATGATAACATGTAATGTAACAGTGAATGATAACAGAGACTGATATATGATATGCAAATGAAGAACTATGACTGAGTACATAATTGCAGTTAAAGTTAATAACTCAAAAATAATAGAAATAGCCTCATTAGGTCACAACCGAATAAGCACATAGCCTAACTTGATTTCTAATATGAATCACAGTTCAATCACTCTAACAAGTGGGGATTACACGGATAAAACAAGACTTGATAGCAACTCAGTACAAAAATGCCACCCGGATCATGGTTACTACAGTGCACGCCCACACGCCCGTCACCCCAACACAACACAAATAACACATTTCTGAGGGATAATTACCTTTAATTCCAAGTTTAGAAATGTGACTTACCTCAAAACGTGCAACTCGCTACTCCAACAAGCCCTTGCTTTGTGAATGATCCTCCGAACAACTCAAATCTAGTCACAAACATTTTAATATAATCAATACAAGCTACATGAATTGATTCTATACGATATCTTTAACCAAAACCAAGAAGACAGCTCCGGGCACGCACCTCGAAACCCGACAAAATTCATAAATTCTAGACACCCATTCGATTTATGAGAGCAACCATGCCAAAATCATCTCATTCCGACCTCAAATCTACATTCAAACATCCATTTTTTATTTTTGAAAAGTTTCCACAAAATCCCCCATTTCTTCACTATAATTCACTAATTAGATGCTAAAAATAAAGATGGAATCATGAAATAATAATATATCTTAGTCAAAAACACTTAACCCAATCCTAATCTTGAAATCCCCTCCAGAATCGCCCACAACCGAGCTCTACAACTCAAAATATGAAATAATAACTCTAACCCTTGGTTTAGGTTTTTAACAGTCTATCCAGTTCTATCTTCTTCGCGAACGCGGAAGGTTCCTCACGTTCTCGAAGAACAAATCTCCCCAGCTGCCAATTCTTCCTTTGCGAACGCGATGAGTGAACGCGAAGGCTAAATGACTGATGACCCCAAGCCGGTCTTCCTTCTACGAGAACGCAGCTCCTTGCTCGTGATCGCGAAGCACAGCCTCCTCAAGCCTTCGCGAACGCCACCTCTATGTCGCATGTCTACGTGCTTTAACTGCTTATTTAAACTCTGTGAAGCTTGCCTAGTTGATTTTCCTGCTTTTCCTTGTCCTTTATTAGTATAACTGTAGAAATCTTGTTGTTAAGTGTTGTATTTGTCAGTTTGAGCTATGTGATTACTTTTGAGAACACGAGGCGATTCCTCGGGAGTTCTCTCTGTATATTTAATTTAGAGACTACGAGGCGGTTTCTCGGGAGTTCTCCCTGCACATTTACTTTTGAGACTATGAGGCGGTTCCTCAGGAGTTCTCCCTATATATTTACTTTTGAGACTACGAGGCGGTTCCTCAAGAGTTCTCCCTGCACATTTACTTTTGAGACTACGAGACAGTTCCTAAGGAATTCTCCCTGTATATTTACTTTTGAGACTACGAGGCGGTACTTCGGGATTTCTCCCTGCACATTCACTTTTGAGATTATGAGGCGGTACCTCGGGAGTTCTCCCTGTATATTTATACCGGTAGCTCTAGTTTAGCATGAGACAAGGACAACCGCTTCTGAGGCGGAGTAGCTCAGACTTGAGAGGTATAAGAAGTACCACACACCTACCTTCGGCGGATTGGCTACGGATGATGCTTAAGATTTTCTAGAGGAGTGTCATCATATTCTTTGTACTATTGGTGTAGAGGAGATGAGTGTGGTTTCTTTTACCACCTTCCAGCTTATAGGAGCAGCCTATCAGTGGTGGCGTGCTTATGAGTTGAGTAGTCCAGATGAGGAAGCTTCATTTACATGCACTCAGTTCTCGGACATGTTTTTGAGAGAGTATGTCCCTCAGAGCCTCAGGGACTCATGGCGCACGGAGTTTGAGCAGCTGTGCCAGGGTGCTATGACTTTGTCAGAGTATGTAATCCACTTCAGTGATTTGGCCCGACATGCACCGGCCTTGGTTGCAACAGTTCGAGAGAGGGTTCGACGATTTATTGAGGGACTCCACCGCAGTATCCGGATAAGTATGGTCAGGGAGTTGATATTTCTTATCAGCAAGCTGTGACTATCGCCAGGAGATTGGAGGGCATGCTTGCTTGTGATATAGAGGAGAGAGAGGCCAAGAGCTCTCAAGAGACTGGTTCTTATTCTGGTGCTCGTGCCCCAATAGCTCGCCATGGTAGGGGTTATGTGAGTCGCCCCGTTCATTCAGCTCTTCCAGCCACTAGTGGTGTTCCAATCCCTTCTAGGTCCTAGGAGCCTTATTATGCACCGCCACTTTCTAGTGTGTGTCCTACACAGGGTGCTTTTAATGGTCAGTCCAGCATACCTGGCCCGAGCCAGTCATGCTCTCCGAGAGCTTGTTTTATGTGTGGAGACACTCGCCATATGGTGAGGGACTATCCTAGAATTAGGAGGGGTGCATCTCCACAGACTTCCCAGGCATAGCGTGCTCCACAGGGTCCTTAGGCTATGATTCCAGCACTAGCTACTGCCCCACATGCTCAGCCAGCTCGAGTTGGAGGTCAGGGAGGCCGAGGTGGCCCTAGAGGGGGAGGCCAGGCCAGATATTATGCTCTTTCGGCTCATACAGAGGTAGTTGTTTATGACTCTATCATTATAGGTATTGTTCCGGTCTGTCATAGAGATGCGCCAGTATTATTTGACCCAGGCTCTACATATTCCTATGTGTCCTATTATGTTTCCCCGTATTTGGGTGTATCTCAGGATTCTTTGAGTTCCCCTGTTTATGTGTCTACTCTTGTGGGAGATTCTCTTGTTGTGGAATGTGTGTATCGGTCGTGTTTGATTTCTCTTAGTGGTTTTGAGACCAGAGCAGATTTATTATTACTCAGCATGGTAGACTATGATGTTATCTTGGGCATAGACCGGTTATCGTCCCATTATGCTATTCTTGATTGTCTCGCTAAGAAAGTGACGTTGGCTATGCCAGGTTCACTGCGATTAGAGTGGAGAGGTATCTTAGAGTATACTCCCAACAGAGTTATTTCATTTCTTAAAGATCAATGAATGGTTGAGAAGGGGTGTGACGCGTATCTAGCTTATGTGAGAAATGTCAATATTGATACCCCTACAGTTGAGTCAGTCCCAGTAGTGAGGTACTTTCTAGATGTGTTTTCAGCTGATCTTCACGGGCATGCCGCCCGACAGAGGTATTGATTTGTTGCCGGGCACTCAGCCCATCTCTATTCTTCTATATCATATGGCTCCTCCTGAATTGAAGGAGTTGAAGGAGCAGTTACAGGAGTTGCTTGATAAAGGCTTCATTCGGACAAGTGTGTCACCTTGGGGTGCTCCTGTCTTATTTGTGAAGAAGAGGGATGGTTCTATGAGGATGTGTATTGATTACCGCCAGTTGAACAAAGTCACAGTGAAGAACAGGTATCCCTTGCCTCGTATTGATGGCTTATTTGATCAGTTACAGGGTTCCAGAGTATTTTCCAAGATTGACTTACGTTCAGGCTATCATCAGTTAAAGATTCGGGAGCCAAATATCCCGAAGACTGCTTTTAGGACTCGGTATGGTCACTACGAGTTTCTTGTGATGTCATTTGGGTTGACCAATGCCCCAGCAGCTTTTACGCACTTGATGCACAGTGTGTTCCAGCCTTATCTTGACTCATTCGTCATTGTGTTTATTGACGACATTCTGGTGTACTCTCGGACTCGGGAGGATCATGAGAAGTACCTGAGGACTGCGCTTCAGACCTTGAGAGAAAATAAGTTATATGCGAAATTTTCAAAGTGTGAGTTTTGGCTAGACTCAGTGGCATTCTTGGGTCATGTAGTATCGAGTGATGGGATCCAGGTGGATCCGAAGAAGGTGGAAGCAGTATAGAGTTGGCCTAGACTGTCATCAGCTACGGAGATCCAGAGTTTTCTTGGTTTGGCGGGGTATTACCGCCATTTTGTAGAGGAATTCTCATCCATTGCTGCACTTATGACCAGGCTAACCCAGAAGGGTACTCCATTCAGGTGGACAGAGGAATGTGAGGAGAGCTTTCGGAAGCTCAAGACAGCTTTGACTATAGCCCCAGTATTGGTGCCTACAGCTTCGGGGTCTTATACTGTATATTGTGATGCGTCGCGGATTGGTCTCGGTGCGGTGTTGATGCAGACGGTAGGGTGCTTGCCTACGCGTCCAGACAGCTGAAGGTGCATGTAAAGAACTATCCTGTCCACGACCTTGAGTTAGCAACTATTGTTCATGCCTTGAAGAATTAACGTCACTATTTGTACAGTGTCCCTTGTGAGATTTACACCGATCACCGGAGTTTGCAGCATCTGTTCAAACAGAAGGATCATAACTTGCATCAGCGGAGATGGTTGGAGTTTCTTAAGGATTATGATATCACCATTTTGTACCATCCTGGGAAGGATAATGTGGTGGCCGATGCTTTGAGTCGTCGGACGGAGAGTTTGGGGAGCTTAGCATATCTACCAGTGGCAGAGATGCCATTGGCATTGGATATTCAGGCCTTAGCTAACCTGTTTGTTTAGATTGGATATTTCTAAGCCGTGTCGAGTATTGGCGTGTGTGGTCTCTCGGTCTACTCTTTATAATCATATCAGGGAGCGTCAGTATGATGACCCCCATCTACTTGTCCTTAAGGTAACGGTCCAGCACGGTGATGCTAAGGAGGCTACTATTAGGGATGGTGGTGCATTGAGGATGCATGGCAGGTTATGTGTGCCCAATGTAGATAGTTTGCGAGAGTTGATTCTTCAGGAGGCTCACAGTTCACGGTGCTCCATTCATCCATGTGCCGCAAAGATGTATCAGGACTTGAGGCAGTATTACTAGTGGAGGAGGATGAAGAAAGACATAGTGGAGTTTGTGGCTCACTGTCTAAATTGCCAGCATATGAAGTTTGAGCATCATCGGTCAGGTGGGTTGCTTTAGAAGTTAGTGATTCCGAAGTGGAAATGGGAGCAGATCACTATCGATTTCATTGTTGGACTCCCACAGACTCAGCAGAAGTTTGATACAGTTTGGGTGATTGTGGACAGGCTGATCAAGTCAGCTTATTTTATTCCTGTGATGACTATCTATTCTTCAGAGCAGTTGGCTCGAATTTATATCCGCGAGATTGTCAGGCTTCATGGCGTACCAGTATCTATCATCTTTGACCGGGGTACGCAATTTACATCATGATTCTGGAGGGAAGTACAGCAGGAGTTGGGTACTGGGGTTGAGTTGATCACAACATTTCACCCTCAAACGGACGGGCAGTCCGAGCGCACTATCCAAATACTGGAGGATATGCTCCGTGCTTGAGGAGCCAGAGGCTATTTTGGACAGGCAAGTTTGAAAGCTGAGGTCAAAGAACATTGCTTCTGTGAAGGTTCAGTGGAGGGGTCAGCCTGTCAAGGAGGCAACTTGGGAGACCGAGCGGGATATCCGCAGCCGTTATCCTTATCTTTTCACCACTGTCTTTATGCCAGTTCGAGGACGAACGGTTGTTTTAAGAGGGGGAGGATGTAACGACCTGGCCGGTCGTTTTGAGAGTAATAGCCCTGATCCCTTATTTTTTGCTTTCCTCATATCTGTTTCAGCTTATGTGACTTGCTGGGAGGTTTTGTTTTTGGTTTCGGAGTATCTTGGGACACGTAATCCCTAAAACGGAAGCTTAAGTCTTAGGATTTTGACCATAGTCGAAACTATATGAAGACGACTCCAGAATGGAGTTCCGTCAGTTCTATTAGCTCCGTTGGGTTATTTTGGACTTAGGAGCATGTCCAGACTGTAAATTTGAGGTATGTAGCTAATTTAGGCCTGAATTGGCGAAAGTCGAATTTTTTGGAGATTTTGACCGGTTGTGGACTTTTTGATATCGGGGTCGGATTCCGTTTCCGGAAGTTGGAGTAGGTCCGTAATGTTGAATACAACTTGTGTGAAAAATTTAAGGTCAATTGGACATGGTTTGATAGGTTTTGGCATCGGTTGTAGAAATTTGAAGTTTCAAGCTCATTAATTTTTTATTAGAGGGTGATTCATTTTGTTGTTGTTGTTTGACGTGTTTTAAGGGTTTAACTAAGTTCGTATGATGTTTTAGGTCTTGTTGGTATATTTGGTTGAGGTCCCGGGGGGCTTCGGGTGTGTTTCAGATGCTTAACTAATTGAATTTGGACTTGGGCAAATGGCTGAAGCTTCTGGTTTCTGGTATTTCGCACCTGCGGTGGGGAGGCCACATCTGCGATGTCCACGGATACGCTAGAGGAACCACAGGTGTGAAGAGGGACCACAGAAGCGAACAAGATTCCACAGGCGCGCACTCGCAGGTGCAGCCCCGTCATCGCAGGTGCGGATGCAGAGGGGAGTAAGTGGTTTGCGCAGAAACGCTCATTTTTTCGCACAAGCGAACGCACAGGTGCGAGCCCAGTCTATGTAGGTGCGGAAATGCCTGGGCAGAACCTACTTAAGCGAGATTTCGAGATTTTGGCGATTTTCATCATTTTGAGATCGGGTTTGGCAATTTCTTGAGAACATTTTTGAGGGATTTCGTGAGGTAAGTCCCTTGTACTTATTTTTTATCAATAATCTTGCTTCCCCATTTATGTTTCCACCTAGTTTGTGTGTATTTAAGGTGGAATTTGGGAGTTTGAGGCTAGGGATTTGAAGAATTTGGTTTTCTTGAGGTCGTATTTTGATAAATTTGGTATGGTTGGACTCGTGAGTGAATGGGCTTTCGGATTTTGTGATTTTTGCCTGATTCAGAGACGTGGTCCCGGGTCGACTTTTTAGGACGGATTTTGGAATTTTTGTTAAAGTCTTGATTTCATTAATTAGATTAGTCTATTATTGTTGTATTTATGATATGTAATTGGTTTTGGCTAGATTGGGCCATTCGGAGTCGGATATTCGTGGAAAAGGCATTGTTACCGATTGATTGAGCTTGGTTCGAGGTAAGTGGCTTGCCTAACATTGTGTGGGGGAAATTCCCTTAGGATTTGGTACTGTTGTGATATGTGAGCGCCGTGTACGTGAGGTGACGAGTACGTACACTGGCTATTTGTTGAAAAACCCATTTTATTTTACTGAGTAGCTATCTGGTTTTCCTTTAATTTGAGTTATACCGTTTAAATGAGTATTAGTCTGTTTTCATTCCTAAATGAGATATTCCAATGTGCGTAGTTATCCTGTTTAGTCTAATATCGCATGTCTACGTGCTTTAACTGCTTATTTGAACTCTATGAAGCATGCCTAGTTGATTTTCCTTCTTTTCCTTGTCCTTTATCTGTATGACTATAAAAATCTTGCTGTTAAGTATTGTATTTGTCGGTTTGAGCTGTGTGTTTACTTTTGAGACTACGAGGCGGTTCTTCGGGAGCTCTCCCTCCCTGTATATTTACTTTTGTGACTACGAGGAGGTTCCTCAGGAGTTCTCCCTGCACATTTACTTTTGAGACTATGAGGCGGTTCCTCGGGAGTTCTCCCTGTATATTTACTTTTGAGACTACGAGGCGGTTCCTCGGGAGTTCTCCCTACACATTTACTTTTGAAACTACGAGGCAGTTCCTCGAGAGTTCTCCCTGTACATTTACTTTTGAGACTACGAGACGGTATCTCGGGAGTTCTCCCGGTATATTTACTTTTGAGACTACGAGGCGGTACCTCGGGAGTTCTCGCTGCATATTTATTTTGGGACTACGAGACGGTATCTCGAGAGATCCCCTGTTGTTTATCCCTGTGTGTTGTACTGTTATTTCGCTGTATTTTCCTTTTGTTAAATTTCAGTCTCTTATTATACTGTTATATTCTCCTACTTTATTTATTATATACCAGTGGGCCTGACCTGACCTCATCACTACTCTACCGAGATTAGGCTTGGCACTTATTGGGTACCGTTGTGGTGTACTCATGCTACTCTTCTGCATATGTTTTCGTGTGCAGATCCAGGTACTTCTTACTAGCCGCATTATCACTGAGTCGAGACAGCTTTGGAGACTTAAAGGTATATCTTCCGCGTCTGCAGACATCGTAGTCCCTTTCTACTCTTTCCCATGTCCATTATCTTCTGTATTTCTTTTGTTAGACTCTGATGTATAGAGATACTAGGTTTTCTTCTGTAGTTTGTGATTCACGATGTTTCGGATCGGGTTTCGGATCGGCTTTTGTTAGACTTAAAGCTGTTTTGTTTGGCTTCCATTATTGATGTTTCCACAATCTGTTAGGCTTACCTAGTCGTAGAGACTAGGTGCATTCACGACATGTCTCGGAGGGATGTTTGGGTCGTGACATAATGGTGTTGATGTTACTACATGGCATGCAAGATTAGGTCACCTAGGGCAAGATCGAATTAATAGATTGGCTAAGGAAGGACATTTAGGTTCTTTCTCAATAATTGAAATGCCAACTTGTAAAAATAATCTTGCAGGAAAGATTATATGTAAACCATTTGGAAAGGCTAAGAAAGCTGATTTTCCATTATAATTAATCCATTATAATATATGTGGTCCAATGAATGTAAGGGCTACGTCTAGTGTTTTATATTTCATTACGTTTATTGACGATTTCACGTTCTTTGGTTTTGTCTATTTGATTTCTCATAAATCTGAAGCACTAGAATGCTTTAAGAAATATTTGAATGAAGGTAAGAAGCAATTAGATAAAAGGATTAAGATCTTAAGAACTGATAGAGGGCATTAATATCTATAATGATAATTTGAAGAATTCTGTAATGAAAAGGGCATCACAAGATAATTAACTATTCCTTACACACCTCAACAGAATGGTGTAGTAGAAAGGAGGAATAGAATACTATTAGACATGATAATGTCCATGACATCACAGGAAAATTTACCTATCTTCTTTTGGGGAGATGCATTATTAACTGCAGTCTACATATTGAACAAAGTGCCTTCTAAATTGGTTTATTCCGCTCCGTATGAGCTATGATCTGGTAATAAATCAAACATAAATGATTCACGACTTTGGGATTGTGCTGCATATGTAAAAGATTTTTTTAGTAAGTTTGGTAAATTAAGTCCAAAAGGCAAGAAATGTATCTTAATAATATATTCAAAACACTCCAAAGGGTATGTGTTCATTGGTGAATTAGAGGAGGGAAGTGTTACTCGGATTTAATCATGAGATGTCAAGTTTTTGGAAAATGATTTTCCAAATAAGGGCGAGGTAAAGAATGGAGAGCCTCTTTATGCAATGTTGAAGAACTTAGTTAGTCAGCAAGTGTCTTTTGACATAATTGATAATCAAATCGATCAAGATCTTGTTCTTGATCCGAGTGGGAGTGTGAGTTCTCATCCCAAAATCCTTCTGACGAATCTCAATTTCAGCTACAAAAGAGTACCAGGAAAAATATACCCAAACGTACTTATGAGATTGAAGATTACGTTTTATTAACTTATACTAAATCTTACTGAAAGATCTTCAAAAGTTTAAAAGCATCTAAGCAAAAGAGAATTATTAGATATTTAATTAAGATTATTTAGTTACTTTTTACCCTAACATAGTTTGCGTTAATACACATTCATCCTAATAATTAGTTAAAGGAAGAAGGAAACGGCTAAAGAAAGAATAAATTCTTAATCTTTATCCAAGTAAAAACATTCCCACAGAAAACGACTTATCACGGAATATAAGCTGGCCTTTTATATATATGAAGCGTCCCTTCTTGGAAATTTATCCACCACTTTCCTTATATTCCAAAGGAGACAAAGAAGAAGTATACCAAAGAAGAAAGAAAAAATGCCTTGGTACATCATTCCGGTTAGAGGTGTGAGTCACCCACTAACTGAAGAGCAAGTGAAAGGTATGCTCAAGAAATATGATAAGAATAGAGATGGTAAACTTAGCAAGCAAGAACTCAGGTTAGCTTTTAAAGAGATGGGTTTGCATTTTTGCCGTTGGAAAGCTGGAAAAGCCCTTCGTTTTGCAGATAGAAATGGTGATGGATATATTAACGATGGTGAGATTAGTGAGTTCGTCCAATATGCTTCCAAATGGGGTTTTAGGATCTCATAGGCTTCTAATTGTTTTTCTTAGGCTTCTAATTGTTTTTCCTCATGATCTGTATCTTGTTTTGTTGTTGCTAGCTGCTTTTGTGTTGTCGTGTTTTGTTTTGTTTGAGAACCAAAGATCCTTGTAATATTTAGAAGAAAGGGTCTTCTGATTTTATATATATATATATATATATATATATACTACTATATATATACTACTCCCACTGTTTCAATTTAGATGAGGTAGTTTGACTCGGCACGGAGTTTAAGAAAAAGAAGAAATTTTTTAAAGCTTGTGGTCTTAAAAGCTTAAGGGGTAAAAGCTTTGTGGGGTCATGACATTGGTGTGATTATAAAAGTTTTTCATTAAGGTAAAATGGGTAAAATGAAGAGTTTAAAGTTGACTTATTTTCAAATTTAGAAATGTGTCATTTAATTTGGAATAGAATAAAAAGGAAAATACCTCGTCTAATTTAAAACGAAGGAAATACTATGTAACTGTGTATATGTTCCATGTTTTCTATGTAACTTTTGTTCTAGTAGCCAAATCATGATATAAGCTATCTTCCACATTTCAATTTCATTCAGATTAATTTTCTGCTCTTCTTTATGATTAATGATATATGATCGTTCTAGATGTTGTTCTACACACATGAAAAAATATAATTAACCTTATTTTTCAATAAAACTTTAGAAATATCTAGATATGTCTTCAAGATAATTGTTTTTTGAAAATTTATGATATTTTAAAATATCGACTTTACTTTTTCACAACCGTGTCAAGTCACGAGTTTAGTGGAACGAGGGTATATAAACTACTTTTAAGTATCCCCTACACAAGCATATCCTAAAGAAAAGATAGTCGAGCCATGTCAAAGAGAGATAAATAATTGAACCCGCTTCCCAC
Organism: Nicotiana tabacum; assembly: GCF_000715075.1. NCBI lineage: Eukaryota > Viridiplantae > Streptophyta > Magnoliopsida > Solanales > Solanaceae > Nicotiana > Nicotiana tabacum. Next base: position 16,400,583 of record NC_134091.1, read on the forward strand.
TTATCTTCAAAGTCAAACAGCTAAAGTGTATCTTTAATATATCTATATCTTCTATATTATTATAAATGTATGAATACAATGTTGGTTAATAAAAATAATCTTATAATATTAAGCATAATAACTCATAATAAAAGGATATAACTGAAATTGTAAATATTAGCCTTATAATCCTATTAATTTTAGCACATAATACTACATGTTAGGAATCCTACGTGATTACCTTTAGTAATCGTACACACATGAAAAAATATAATTAACCTTATCTTTCAATAAAACTTTAGAAATATCTAGATGTCTTCAAGATAACCTTTTTTCTGGAAATTTATGATATTTTTAAAAATCGACTTTAGTTTTTCACAATAGTGTCAAGTCACGAGTTTAGAGGAAGGAGGGTATATAAACTACTTTTAAGCATCCCCTCCACAAGCTCATCCTAAAGAAAATCTATCTATCTATATCTATATTTATATCTTCTATATTATTATAAAAGCATGAATACAATGTCTGTTTACAAAAATAACCTTATAATATTAAGCATAATAACTCATAATAAAAGGACATAACCAGAATTGTAGATATTAGCCTTATAATCCTATTAATTTTAGCACATATACTACACGTTAGGAATCCTAGGTGATTATCTTTAGGAATCCTACCCACATGAAAATATATAATTAACCTTATCTTTCAATAATTTTAGAAATATCTAGATATGTCGTCAAGATAACCTTTTTTGGAAATTTATGATATTTTAAAAATCGACTTTACTTTTCACAACCGTGTCAAGTCACGAGTTTAGAGGAAGGAGGGTATATAAACTACTTTTAAGTATCCCCTCCACAAGTTCATTGTCACCACCCAATTTTCCTCCGTTGGGTACCGTGATGGCACCTAATCTTAGGGACTAGGTAAGGCTAACATTTACTAAATAATAACAATAATTAAGTAACATCTAACAATTTTTGAAATAGAAATCCCTATAAAATATACAATTCCCAAAATCGGTAGTAGAAGTCATAAACTCTATAGAGTTTGTTATAATTTTCTAAATACAACTGTTTGAAATAAAGTAAACAGTGTGGATACAAATTAGAAGGTGACTCTGAAACATGCGAACGTAGCAGCAGGTTTACCTTGAGTCTCCACAACAACAGTCTGCACAGCTATCTAATGATCAACTGACTTCGAAATACCTGGATCTCCACAAAAATATACAGATGTGTAGTATGAGTACACCACGGCGGTACCCAACAAGTATCAAGACTAACCTCAGTGGAGTAGTGACGAGAAACAGTCAAGATACCTACTGGACTAAATAACATGAACAAGTATAAGTATAGAAGCAACAGAGTATGATATCTACGTAAAGACTACGCGAATTGGAAATTAATACGGTAAAATTCAGTAAGAAAGGGATACAACAACTATCAGCGGAACACCATAATAATGACATAGAAGAACGAACGGAAACACATTCTAAATCTGATGAACACAATTAAAAGAAGGGCAGGTATCAACTAGATGAAAACAACTACTTTCACACCAGATTTTAGTCAATAAACTCCACGAGGTACCAAACCTCATACTATTCACAACTCACGGGTCCTAATACTTGAACCCTAACACTAGGCATCCTGTGTCCTCATTACACTTCATAACCGCACTAACGACTCACGTGCCAAATAGAGTCGTTCTCACATAGAAGGCAAGTAAACAAGGGTGTGCATCTATACTCAGCAATATCAAGAAAACCTCTTAACCAATAAGAGTGCTCAACTACGTGTATACTTGTACAAGTGTCCTAAGATGGTTCATGTCAGCTAGTAAGTATAGAAAAAGAAATGGACAACACGTAGAATGTTTGCTCACAACTTTCCACAAGATAAAACTCATACAGATAAGTGTATCACTACACAAACATCAGCAACAAGAATGCCCCCAGGCCATCACAAGTCATCACAAATCAATCCTTGACATAGCCCACCTTGTCTCGCCACGTGTGCAATAGTAAAGTAAATGCCCCCTTGTCTTGCTACACGTGCATAATAATATTCTCACCCCGTTTCACCACATGCATAACCCTTATATATATATATATTCCTCCTTGTCACGCCGCATGTGCAAATATCAATAGTAACAATAGCACGGCAGAAACCTCGCGCAACCCAATAACACCCGCACGGCAGAAACCTCATGCATCATAATAAAAACAACCGCATGGTAGAAACCTCATGCATTACAATAACAATAAATACAGGAGAGAAACCTCGTGCCTCACTACAACAAGTACAACAACAATAATGACAATAATACAAGGGTATGACAAATAAGTCAACTCAGAGATTCCAGAACTTAAAGAAACAGAGGAACTAATTCATAAGGAGTAGCCACAATCGGGAATGCTAGTCATAATGAGAACATCCAACAAGATAGGAAATACTATGTAACAATGGTCCACAATATACAGTTCGACAACGAGGGAGCTAACACAAGTCGAATAATTCCAAATAAGGACAACTCAACCAAAATATAGGATATCTAACTTCTTTTAAGGTTGGGCAATTAGGAAAGAGATACAACAAATTCAGTTAAGGATAAGCACCAGAAAGATAATTATAGTCTCAATTAAGGATGAACAATTATAGAAGAGATAATTATAACTTCAAATAAAGATAAGCAGTTAGGGGAAAGATAACATGACAATAGAAGAGATAACAATTTCAATTAAGGCACAGATGAATCAAATAAGCAACAAGACTGGATCATGAAATAATTAACTCTAATTAAAGCAGGTATAGGTGAAACCAGTAATTAAGAAACGTATTCATAACAAAACAACTGCATATTCAGTAAATACAAGAACCTAAGAACCCAAAAAGGCCAACTTTCCACAAATAAGTCTGTGCACGTACTCGTCACCTCGCGTACACGGACTACAATTAGTATAGAGACTCAAATCCTTAGGGGTATTTCCACCACACGAAGTTAGGCAAGATACTTACCTCAAAGAAGACAGACCGATACTCAAAAATAAACTTCTCGGTGAAATGGCCTGCAGAAAGCTCAAATCTAATCAAAATAGCTTCAGAGCACAAATAAAACTCATAAGAAACTATTCCGAATCATAAAGCCTCAATGTTTATCAAAATCTAAAAATCGACCCAAAAGTCGACCACCGAGTCCGCACCTCGAAACCCAACAAATTTTACCAAACCTGAACACCCATTCCGATATGAGTTCAACCATACTAAAATTATCAATTTCTGATACCAATTCGTCCCTCAAATTATGATTTTTTATTTTGAAACTTTTCTTCAAAAACCTCTATTTTCCTCAACTCAAAACACAAATTAAATGATAAAATAAAGATAAAATTAAAGAATATAATAAATTCTAGGTGAAGAACACTTGCCCAATCGATTTGCTTGAAAAACCCACAAAAAATCGCTCAAAACCGAGCTCCACAAGTCAAGATATGATAAAAATGGCCTAACCCTCGATTTGGAAAATATATTCTGCTGCCCAGGTGATTATGCATCGCGAACATGGAAGAGGGATCGCGTTCGAGAAGAAGAAAAATGAGTGTTGTCCAGTTTGTCCTTCGCGAATGGGACAACTCGCTCGTGAACGCGGAGAAAAAAAAGTCTGATGGCCCAACGACTGCTCTTTGCGAACGCGTGAAGTAGTGCGCGAACGCGAAGAGCGGAATGGCATAACTACGCGAGCGCGAGATGATGAACGCGAACGCGAAGAAGGGAAGGGCTGGCTTTCGCGATCGAGAAAGGAGGCATGCGAATGCCAAGAACAAATATTCCTTCCTTCGAAATCACTCTTCGCGAACGCGGAGGAACAGACGCGAACGCGAAAGCGAAAACCAGATGACATATTCAACAGTTCAAAAATAGAAGAAACTGGCCCATTGCCCATCTGAAACACACCCGAGGCCCCCGAGACCCCGTCTAAATATACCAACAAGTTCCGTAACTTAACACAGACTCGCTTGAAGTCTCAAATCTCATCAAACGACGTCGAAACTACGAATCGCACCATGAATCGAACTTATGAATCTCCAAATCTTCCAACTTCTAAAACTCATGCCGAAACCTATCAAATCTACCCGGAATGACGTCAAATTTTGCAAGCAAGTCCCAAATAACATAACGGAGTTGTTCCAACTCTCAGAATCATATTCCGACCCCGATATCACCAAAGTCAACTATTGGTCGAACCTCTCCACCTTCCAAGCTTCATTTTTTCCAACTTTCGCTGAAATGCTTCAAATCACCCTACGGACGTCCAAATCCAAATCTGAACGCACGCCTAAGTCCAAAATCGCCATATGAAACTGTTGAAACCATCCAAAACCCATTCCGGAGCCGTTTACACAAAAGTCAAATTCCGGTCAACTCTTACTGCTTAAGCTTCCAAAACTAGAATCCTTCTTCTGATTTGACTCCGAATCATCCGGTACTTGAACTTGACCACGCACGCAAGTCAATACATATAAAACGAAGCCTCTCAAGACCTTATGCCGTCGAACGAGACTTATATTCCTAAAACGACCGGTCTGGTCATTACACTCATCCTAAAAAAACATAGCCGAGCCATGTCAAAGAGAGATGAATAATTGAACCCAGTTCCCACTTATCTTCAAATTCAAACAGCAAAAGTGTATCTTTAATATATCTATATCTATATTTATATCTTCTATATTATTATAAAAGCATGAATACAATGCCGATTTACAAAAATAACCTTATAATATTAAGCATAATAAGTCATAATAAAAGGACATAACCGGAATTGTAAATATTAGCCCTATAATCCTATTAATTTTAGCACATAATACTACACGTTAGGAATCCTATTAGTATAATTAATTTCGAGTGGTCTAATTCATATAAAATTGAACAAGTAAATTACTCTTAGGATATACTTCTTAAAAATTCCTATTACTAATTTAATTCGAAAACGTATTATAATATCCTATTACTAATTTAATTTGAAAATGTATTATATTGTCCAAATCTATTTAGAAAAAGGAGAGCCTATTTTATTATAAAAAGAATAAATACAATATTAATATACCAAAATAGCCCTAAAATATTAAGTGGAAGAACTCATAGGAAAGGGCATAGCTGCAATAACCTATTTTTTGGACTACAATACCTTCTTTGCTACTTTTTAATATTTAAGATTTAAAATTAATAAAATTTTATCTATTAAATTCTTATTAAAAATATGTAGGAAGTTTTAATAAAATCAATTTCATAAGAATCCTCCATATTGGCAATACATTACCACTCCCTAATGTCCAATACCAAAAAAAATAAAAGTAATATTAAATGGACTACACAAAGAGTTGAAATTGAGAAAAATTACCCCCACGCTAATATAAATTTATATTATATTTGAACTATTTTTCTACTCAAATAATATTTTTTTATCAATTTTTCGTGTAATATTGAAAAATACCCAATTATTAAACAACTAAGAAAATATTTAAGAATATAAATGTGTGAGAAAGAGAAAAGAATGGTTGGTAAGAGTCAATACCACTAATGATTCTACAAACATAAAGATCTAAAAGTGAAATGTCACGTCAATCTTTAATTCTTTGAAAATAAATTTTATAGTGGATAAAATTATAATTAAGATTAAATATTCAAAACAAGAGATGAACTAATATTAAGATCTGAATCAACATAGAATAAATTAATTTTTATGTTAAAACTAAATAATTAAATCTTTAATTAATTATTTAGCAAGAGAATCGAATTCAATTATTTTTTAAATTCATCATATGAGTAAAATTCTTATTCAAGTTAAAAATATATCTTAGGATACATAAATATATACCATGAAAAGAGCATTAGAACACAAAGTAAAAATGTTAGTATAATATTAAGAATCAAAATTGTCACGACCCAAAATCCGCATGTCGTGATGGCGCCTATCTCAGTATTAGGCAAGCCGGCAACCTTAATAGACCACAATTTCTTTTAAGTTTGAAAAAATAATATTTATATTTAATAGAAAATCCCACATATAATCTCCCAAAAACTAGCAACCATCGTGTCTGGAAGTACCTGTATCTGCACACGAAGTGCAGAGTGTAGTATGAGTACAACCGACCCCATGTACTCAATAAGTAACAAGACTAACCTTTTGGGCTAAAAGTAGTGACGAGCTCCACAGGTACATCCTAATATAGAAATAGCAGTACAGAAATGTAGGCTTGCTTTCAAGCTCAACAGTTAAACTCAGTACAATTAAAATATATAAATTATGAATGATATGAGGAATATGACATCTCTATATCTACATGCCAATGTAGATGTTGTATGTGATGAACCTTAGTGGAAACCTCATGCGCTCACAATCTCAAAATACTCAATCACTCAGTACTGTATATGGCCAATCCAGCCTATGGAAGATCTATCCCATATATATAGACATCAACTAAATGTCAGTCAATCAGTATTGTATAAGGCCAATCCAGACCTGGGAAAGATCCATTCCCAAATATAAATGATTCGGACAAGATCCATGTCGAGGGAAGATCCATCTCTCAATATAAATGAACTGTGCTCACTGTGGAGGGTGCAGACTCCGGAGGGCTCCTTCAGCCCAAGCGCTATTTGTCACGACCCAAAAATCACACTTGTCGTGATGGCGCCTATCTCAATACTAGGCAAGCCATCAACATCAATAACACACATCTCTCTTATAAATACTGAAAACATAATAATTATGTTTAAGAGAAAATTTCCACAAATATTGAATATAAATAACTCCCAAAACCTGGTGTTATTGAGTACATGAGCATCTAAATGATAGCAAAGAATGACTGCTAAAAGCACTGTCCAAAAATTTAGAATAGCACAAAACTGAAAGGGAAGAGAGTCAGGGTCTACGGACGTCAAGAAGCTACCTCGATAACCTCCAACAAATAAAACTCTGAGAACTAGCAGTCGCCGTATCTGGAAGCACCTGGATATGCACACGAGGTTCAGGGTGTAGTATAAGTACAACCAATTCAGCAAGTAACAATACTAAATAAAGAACTGAAAGTAGTGACGAGCTTCACCGTTGAGTCTATTTACAGTAATTTCTAACATAAAAAGGCAGGCATTCTTTCAAGTTCAACATTTAAGGCCAAAATAATAATTTCTAACATAATAAGGTAGGCATGTTTTCAAGTTCAACTGAAACATAAGATAATATCTTTCAGAAATTTCCAACATAGTGATATACGATAACTATAGTACAATAAGAATGAAATCAAATGTATCCTCTCAGGACCACAGTCACTTAGCCATTCCATTCACTCAGCACTTAGCGCTCGCACTCAGTAGGTACCTGTGCTCACTGGGGGTGTGTACAGACTCCAGAGGGGCTCCTATATCCCAAGTGCTATAATCCACACGAACAACTCACGTGTTGCACAGACAACTCACGTGCTATAGTATCAATATCTGGATCCGCACGGACAACTCATGTGTTGCACGGACAACTCACGTGCTATAGTATAATATCTGGACCCGCACGGATAACTCACGTGCTGCACGGATAACTCACGTGCTGCACGGATAACTCACATGCTATAGTATAATATATGGATCCGCACAGACAACTCACGTGTTGCACGTACAACTCATATGCTATAGTATAATATATGGATATGCACGGACAACTCACGTGCTATAGTATAATATCTCACAATCAGGCCCTCGGCCTCACTCAGTCATAAATCTCTCAATTCTCTCGGGCTCTCAATAATCATTAAATTAGCCCAACAACAATGATATGATGCATTAATAATGAACAATAGAGACTGAGATAAAATAAACAAGTAAACTGTGACTGAGTACAAAACAACAATTAAGTAGATAGTTCAATATGTACACGACCTTTGTGGGTCCCTACAGTGTCAACACATAATCTAAACATGATTTGTGGTTCAATATCTCTACTATATGGAGAATGTACAGATCACAGCAGATTATTCAACTACACAGTTCCATGGAATTTGATCAAGTCACAATCCCTACAGCGCACGCCCACACGCCCATCACCTAGCATGTGCTTCACCTCAAAACCGATCGCATGACACATAATCCGGGGTTTCATACCCTCAGGACCAAATTTAGAACTGTTATTTACCTCAAACCGTCTAATTCTTTATTCAGCAATGCCTTTATCTCACGAATCGACCTCCAAATACCTCGAATCTAGCCACAAATAATTTGATTCAGTCAAAACAAATTATAGGAATTAATTCCATATGAAAATGCTAATTTTCCAATAAAATCTGAAATTGCACTCAAAAATCTTTTTTTTACTCACCAGCGCATTGTTCAACCCAAACAGTCTGAGCCTAGTTCGGCACCACGAAACCTTAATTTCCTTAGCAAATATTTTCCGGGGTCGTTACACATAAGTCAATATCCGGTCAACCTTTTCAACGTAAGTGCTAAACCTTGGAACTAAGTGTTCCAAATTATTCCAAAACTTCATCGGACCCAAACCAATTACCCCGGCAAGTCAAATAACAATCGTAAAGCACAATTTGAGCAGTAAATGGGGAGACGAGGTTGTAATACTCGAAACGACTGGCCGGGTCGTTACATTCTCCCCCTCTTAAACAAACGTTCGTCCTCGAACGGGTTTAGAACTATACCTAGAGTCTCAAATAAGTGTGGATATTTGCTCTGCATCTCCCGTTCAGTCTCCCAAGTAGCTTCTCTGACTGACTGACCTTTACACTGCACTTTCACCGAAAATGTTCTTTGATCTCAACTTTCGAACCTGCCGGTCTAAAATGGCCACCGGCTCCACATCATAAGTCAAATTACCATCCAACTGCACTGTGCTGAAATCCAAAACATGAGACGGATCCCCGACATACTTCCGAAGCATGGATACATGAAATACTGTATGAACACTCGATAGACTAGGCGGCAATACAAGTTCATAAGCCACCTCTCCAATCTTCTTAAGCACCTCAAACGACCCAATATGCCGAGGGCTCAACTTGTCCTTATTCCCGAACCTCAACACACCCTTCATAGGCAAAATCTTGAGTAGAACCTTCTCCCCCATCATGTAAGCAACATCACGAACCTTCCGATCGGCATAACTCTTCTGTCTAGACTGTGCCGTGCAAAGCCGCTCCTGAATCAATTTAACCTTCTCCAAACCATCCTGAACCAAATCAGTACCCAATAGCCTAGTCTCACCCGGCTCAAACCAACCCACCGTAGACCGACACCATCTCCCATATAAAGCCTCATACGGAGCCATCTGAATGTTCGATTGGTAGCTATTATTATAGGCAAACTCTGCTAGTGGCAGAAACTTATCCATGGAACCTCTAAAATCTATAATACAAGCGCGTAGAATATCTTCCAATATCTGAATAGTGCACTCGGAATGTCCGTCCGTCTGAGGGTGAAATGTTGTACCCAGCTGAACCTGTGTACCTAATTCTCACTGTATTGTCCTCCAAAACTGTGATGTAAACTGCGTACCCCAATCTAAAATTATGGACACTGGCACACCGTGTGGACAAACAATCTTGCGGATAAGGCCAATCCAAACCTAGGGAAGAACCATCCCCAGATATAATTGATTCGGACAAGATCCTTGTACAGGAAAGATTTATCCCTTAATGTAAATGAACTGCGCTCACTGTGGGGGGTGCAGACTCCGGAGGGGCTCCTTCAGCCCAAGCGCTATAATAGCCAGATCCAAGCATAAATAAATAAAACATGCTGCAACGTGCAACCCGATCCATATAATATCACTCAAATTCTCCAGTCTCTCAGTCTCTCAATAACATGAAAATCAACCCGACATGATGATATGATGTATCAATGAATGACAAAAGAGACTAAGATATGATATGCAAATGATGGATGTGACTGAGTAAAGAGAATTACAATTCAAACAAATAATTTAATAGCAACGCGACCCTGTGGGTCAAAAATGTCGCCACTGTCATGACCCAAAATCCGCATGTCGTGATGACACCTATCTCAATACTAGGCAAGCTAACAACCTCAATAAGCCACAATTTATTTTAAGTTTGAAAATATAATATATAAATTTAATAGAAAAATCCAACATACTGATGTAAAATACACTTCCAAAACCCGGTGTCACTGAGTACATGAGCATCTTAATAATAATAAAGTCTGACTGATAAGAATACTGTCTGAAAAATAAAGAACATCATAATAACTGAAGGGAAGAGAGACAAGGTCTACGGAAGCCAAGCAGCTACCTTGATAGTCTCCAACAGATAAATCACCAAGTCTAGCAACCGCCGTATCCGGGAGAACCTGGATCTACACACGAGGTGCAGAGTGTAGTCTGAGTACAACCAACTCAATAAAGTATCAAGACTAACCTCTGGGCTAAAAGTAGTGACTAGCTTAGCAGGTACAATCCAGTATAGAAATAACGGTACAGAAATGTAGGCATATTTTCAAGTTCAACAGGTAAACTCAGCACAGGTAAAAATAGATCAATTCTAAACAATATGAGGAATATTACATCTCTGTATCGACATGCCAATGTACATACCGTATGTGATGCACCTTAGTGAAAACTTCGTGTACTCACAATCTAAAAATACTCAATTAATCAGTACTGTACATGGCCAATCCAGCCCAGGGAAGAACCATCCCTTATATGTATGTACACATCAACTGACAGTCAGTCGCCCAGTATTGTATAAGGCCAATCCAGCCCATGGGAATGTCACGACCCAAAATCCAACTAGTCGTGATGACACCTAACCCAACCAGCTAGGCAAGCCAATTAACAACTGTCTAATTCCAATGATATTTAATAAGACAGTCAAGTAAAGAAATTATATGAATCTTATACATTTTCCAAGTACTGGTAGTATAAATCAAGAGTTTCTAAGAATAGAGTTTACAAAGCTGAAATGAAGTAAATACATCATCTCTTTGAAAAAGTACATAAACAGAGTTTCATAGATCTAAGACTACCATGAACAAGAGGCAGCTACAACCGGAACATAGGTACATCTTCAATTCCGGCTCCCATCGATCACAGCAACGTCAACAGTCAATATCTGCATGCAAGGTGCAGAAGTATAGTATGAGTACAACCGACCCCATGTACTCATTAAGCAACAAACATAACCTTAGGTTGAAAGTAGTGATGAGCTAACACAAAGGTCGGGTCCAACACCAATATTCCACAACAGTTCATAACAACATATTACAAGTAATAAAAGAGGTATCTTAGAAATAAAACACTCAGCTCGGTCACTGTTCCAAAAAAGAAATATGCATTTCTTTTCAAGTATCTCAGTGAAAACCCAAATCTTTTACCGAAAATGCCAAAATACGAGTAAGTTTGAAAACTGTGATTTTTCCCAAAACTCCTTTTAATGATAAGTAAGATGTTTCATTTTCAGATAGAATGAGGAGAGTACGTCTCTATGCCTACATGTCATGATACAGGTAAAATCATAAATGTCACAAAAACCGGGTAGTAGAAAGAATGCATCTTTATGCATGTATCTCAAGTACGCATGTCAAATGCAATGCATATCAATGATGTGCTCATGTACTCACACTCTCAGAGTACTCAATCTCACTGTCTCGTAGTCTCTCTCACTATGCTCAATGCTCAGCACACTCAATCACTCAGCGTTGTACAATACCTGTTGCGGCATGTAGCCCGATCCACATATGACCATAAGGCCCGTTGCGGCGTGCAACCCCGATCCACATATATATAGTTGACTACTCTCACTGGGGGTGTGCAGACTTCGGAGGGGCTCCTATCGCTCAAGCGCTATAATCCACACGGACAACACACATGCTGCATGGACAACTCACGTGCCATAAGATCAATATCTGGATCCGCACGGATAACTCACGTGCTGCACGCACAACTCACGTATTGCACTCACAACTCACGTGCTATAGTATCAATATCCTCACAAACAGGCCCCCAACCTCACTCAGTCATCAATCTCTCCGGTCTCACTCAGGGGCTCACAATGTCATGAAACTAGCCAGATAACAATGATATGATGTATCAATAAATAACAACTGAGACTGAGATATAATATAAATGCATGAATATGACTGAGTATGAAATATCAATGAAATCAGTTAAATGATAGCAAGAAACGACCACTATGGGTCCTAGCAGTATCGTCATAAAGCATAAACATGATATCCAACATGATTGACTTCTCAATTACTTTATCATATGGTGAAAACATGGACATCAACAAAGTAGGACCACTATACAGTGCCATAGAAGCAGCAGAGTCCCAATTCACATGGTGCACGCCCACACGCCTTTCACCTAGCATGTGCGTTACCTCAATACCGATCACATAACACGTATTACGGGGTTCATACCCTCAGCTCTAACTTTAGAAGAGTTACTTACCTCGAACAAGCCAATACCAATGCCGAGCAAGCCAAGCAATGCTCCAAAGATGCCTTCACGCACGTTCCGACCTCCGAACGGCTCGAAACTAACCCAAAACGACTCAAGTACATCAAACAATGCTAAAGGAACCAATCCCGATCGAAAAAGATCAAATCTTGAATGAAACGCCCAAAATCGGCCAAACGCCCAACCCGGGCCCGCACCTTGGAACCCGACAAAATTTACAAAATCCAACAACCCATTCAATTATGAGTCCAACCATACTAGTTTCACTCAAATCCGACTCCAATTCGACGTTCAAAACTCAAAAATTCACATTATGAATCTTTAGGCCAAAACCCCCAATTTCCTCTTTAAAATTCACAATCGAATTACCAAAAACGAAGATAGATTCGTGAAATATAGCCAAAAACGAGTATAGAACACTTACCCCAATCCTTGTGATGCAAATTGCTCCAAAAATCACCTCAATACGAGTCCCACATATCAAAATATGAAGAAAGAACCAAAACCTTGATTTATAGCTTCTGCCACTATTTTCGCATTTGCGGACAATTCATCACATCTGCGACCACCGCTTTTGCGAAAAAATGCACGCATTTGCGAGCTAGGCTACTTCTGCGATGGCCATGGTCGCATCTGCGATTGGGCAGGTGCATCCAAGCACCCGCATCGGCGGTCCTCACGTGTAGCTCCCATCACGCTTCTGCGATGATGCTGCCGCTTTTGCGGCTCCGCACCTGCGCCGAACACCCCGTAGGTGCGGTCACACCAGAACCAGAAAAATTCCAGCCTTAGCCAAAACTTCCAAAATGCTTCGAACCTCATCCGAAACTCACCCGAGCCCCTCGGGACCCCGTCCGAACATACCAACAAGTCCCATAACATGATACGGACCTACTCGAGGCCTCAAAACACACTTAATAACATCAAAATGACGAATCACACCTCAAATCCAAATCTATGAACTTTGAACTTTCAAATTCAATAACTCGTGAAGAAACATAGCAAATCAACCCGGAATGAACCAAATTTTTGCACACAAGTCCCAAATGACAATACGAAGCTATTCCAATTCTCGGAATCACAATCCGAATCTGATATCAAAAAGTCCAATCCCGGTCAAACTTTCCAAAAATCCAACTTCCGCCATGTCAAGCCAAATTCCACTACTGACCTCAAAATAACAATTTGGACGCGCTCCTATGTCTAGAATCATCCAACGGACTTACCGGAACTATCAAAACTCCTTTCCGGGTTCAAATTCACAAAAAGTCAAACTTGGTCAACTCTCCCAATTTAAAGCTTCAATAATGAAATCCATTCTTCCAATTCAATTCCGAGTAACCTGAAAACCAAAGCCGACGATTCACATAAGTCATAATACAACAAACGGAGCTATTCGTGCTCGTAAACTACCGAGCGAAGTGCAAATGCTCAAAATGACCGGTCGGGTCGTTACATCGTCCTCAAACGTGTCCAGAGTTGTTCTCAAAGCCGTCAAACCGCCGTATAAACTTACCATGCACATACCCGGGGGAGATCCCACGTCACCCTATCCCATACAGGTCCGATAACACAACATAACTGAAATTTCTCAATTCAACCTAGCCCACAAACCTTAGAATCCAATTTCCAACATCCAAAATTTCTTAGAAGATCTGAGTCTCGCAACCTACACCCAGTATAAGTCTGAACAAGCTGTACCAAGCTGCAACCATAACCCAATATACAATCGCATGATATATCACATAACACAGATACTTGTAGCAATGATTTCTAATCACAGTAACCGCTCAAAACAACCCAATGTCTGTAATAAACCTCATATCAAACAAGACTCCATTCTAAAACCTTCGTACACTGCCGATAATGAAAGAAACACGCAGAACTCATAACAATTCATTAGATCAAACAGTCATGAAACTCCCTCTCCTTCGACAAGAACTATAGCAAATTTCTAGGCCGACTTTCGATATTATCCTTCCAACCATGTTGTAATCAATTCTGATAGTATCCCGCAAGTTCAACAAGTACCACCACAACCAAAATGCTATGAACCCATCATACCTAGTAGAATCAAGACACACGAATCTAACATAAAGGATCAGATCTTAACATAACTCTGCCGCAATGCGTGACCCCATCCCAACACTGGTCCATATCAAATACTTCAGCCACCATGCTCAAAATCAATGACCACGCGAAAATCGACATCAAGTACCCAAAGTGCATTACCGTAACCACGAAGAGCAAATGACACAATACCACAACCCAGCAAGAACATAGCCAACGCGCAATCAATCGCGCAATACCCAAATACTCATCTTGCTCAAATTCCGCTATAAAGCCCAAATAGAACCACACTGTGTGTGCATATAACCCACGAATCGCAACCCCTCGTAGCATAGAAGAGTAACTCATAGATCATTTCAGAACACGAAATGGTACATCCCTCAACAATAGCAATATGGAGCCAACCAATCCGGCTCGGTTTAGAATACACATCCTAATTGGGCCTACCAATGGACCCCCAAATCAACTCCGGGCAGCCACAATTAGATAAATAACCCTTTGAAAGCCAACAATGACTGAATCACAACACATACTATCATCTGGCTAGCTTCGGCCATGACTTCACAGTCCACAACCATGAAATAATCCGCTCCTGCGAACTCCCAGTCTCCAAATCCATAAAACACACGAATCACCATATCTGATCCCAACTCCACCGCCAGAATGTCTAACACATATCTCATACACGATCATTCCACGAAAAATACTTCTAAAATTCTTCCGTGCCACATAGCAAAATTTGAATATCAGCAGTCGATCAACCAGGAGAGTGCCGCAGTACCAGTGAAGTATCCATAAAGAAAAACCCATTGCCCCTCTGAAATGTATACTATGAAGAAGCCATACCAAATAGTAATATCATTTACCTAGTCATCTGAAACCATCCATGCTGCCTATGACTTTTATGACCTTCTCTTCTAAATGAACTGTGATCTCGCTCACGTAAATCTAAATCCCACGCAACACAACGCATATACCATGCCATCATATGAAAACTACGAGAACTTCATAGTCCACCCCGAGTCACAAGCAACTACATACTCAATTAGCCAAGGACCTTCCATTTAATTTCATCCAGGAGAAATTCACTATACACTACACGCTCCTCACGCCAACAGGAAATATACTTCTCGAACTGTGGTAAAAACCATTGAGAACTCTTCAAAGTC
Organism: Nicotiana tabacum; assembly: GCF_000715075.1. NCBI lineage: Eukaryota > Viridiplantae > Streptophyta > Magnoliopsida > Solanales > Solanaceae > Nicotiana > Nicotiana tabacum. The sequence continues at coordinate 16,416,278 of NC_134091.1, forward strand.
TATCTGCACATAACCAAGCTATCAGAACCGAATCTCTCTAACTCAACTCAGCCACACAGGTCGCCAAAACCCAAGAGCATTGCTACAAAACACCTATAGAGACTAGCCAAGCTACTACCAAGCTGTCCTATTTCTCCAAGTCCTTTCCAAATTGCCTTCAAATTGATACTTCTTCTTGCTAGAACACCGCAATCCTTAACAAAAATTCACCATACAAGAGACCCTAGTATAAAACCACAACGCCCTAAGGCCCATAAGCCGTTGACTTCCCTCTTAAGCACCCCAAAGCAGCACGAACGAGACACCCACTCTAAAGAGACCTTATCTGAACCTAAAATGGTTTCCTTCACCTTCTTGATACTGAAATACATAACCCACAATGATATAAAAAAAATGCCACAAGTCTCGACACCGTCCAATGAAACTCTCAGCTTCTAGCCATACACAAATCTTGAAAATTCCAAATCGCTACATATAAATCTTGAATCCATTAGAACCATTCTCGAGAGTCATCCAATCTACTCAAATCTCAATTAAACCAACCAAACAGACCAAACGACATGTGCCCCATTAGCACACCAACACCCAAGGGAGTGACCCACACTCCTAGGTAACCGAGAAAATTCCTAATCCATGTACACTACATCCTTCACGAATAACCACTCAATTATTTTATGATTCCCATATACCCATAGAGTGTAATACAATATGTATCCAGAAATTCCTTTACCCGAGTCATCCTCGATCTCGGCCTCTGCAAGTCATAACTGATTCACCAGTATACCCCGAACCGAAACCAATACAACATATAACCTTGTAATCAACTCGTCGATAGCATACTTCCCCAGATGGCTCAAAGCCAATGAATAAAGCATCTGATAAGTTACAATACCCATACTTTGTTGCCGCCAAAATTCCGCACTGAAATTCAACTGAATCATTCATAAGACCGAGTAACACAAACCATATCATACCTCAAATCACACAAATATAACCTACTGGTCGAAAAGAAAGCCTCCACACAATATCATAAAATCACACATCCGTAGATTACCTCGCAGGTTATTACTCACCTGCTTTGCCTCAAACTGACATCTCTATATACCTTTCCACAGTTACAACTACTACGCAATCACTTAGTCTTCCTGATTCTGAACTCATTAACAAGACATGAGAATCTACTTTACTCCACAACTAAACAACATGAGAGATCCCTTAACACACCCATAACTCGAGACTATACACCAAATCAAAACAGAAATCAAACACCCTATAGTCCTTGCTACATCTCAAGTAAACTGTTCTCGTCACATTCGAACAATCTGAACACATCTCGTAGGCACATCATACTCACCACATAGTCATCCAATCACAAATTCTACTAATAAGGACACCAACGGACCTATAAGTCCCAAAAGCACGTGCTCACACAATCAAAATCTTCGTGCTCAAGCTACAGTCAAAACCCGGCCTCAAGTCCTCTAGACTGGCCCATCATCAGCACGCCAAAATCATATCTCGTACCTCAACCATGGAATCATAAGTTGTCGATGCACAGTTGATAACAAGCGCTCACATGCGCACACGAAGGCGTGGAAGGAATTCAAAGAGTTACGCTGCAAGCTGAATCAATGCCGCATGATAAGGAAAGCACTATGGGAAGTATATCCCAAATTCCATGTAGCCTCTCGAAGATAGGTATGGACGTCATCATACCGATCCGCAAGACTGTACTAGACACTTTCTCATGACTTGTAGAACCTATGAATCTAGAGCTCTGATACCAACTTGTCACGACCCAAAATCTAATTAGTCGTGATGGCACATAACCCAACCCGCTAGGTAAGCCAATTAACAACTATCCAATTCCAATGATATTTAATAAGACAGTTAAGTAAAGAAATTATCTGAATCTTATATATTTCCCAAAGGCTGGTAGTACAAATCACTAGTTTCTAAGAATAGAGTTTACAAAGCTGAAATAAAGTAAATACATTATCCGTTTGAAAAGCACATAAACAGAGTTTTATTGATCTAAGGCTACCATGAACAAGAAGCAGATACAACCGGAATGCAGGTACATCTTCAATTCCGGCTCACGTCGATCACACCAACGTCAGCAGCCAATATCTGCACGCAAGGTGCAGAAGTGTAGTATGAGTACAACCGACCCCATGTACTCAATACGTAACAAACCTAACCTTGGGTTGAAAGTAGTGACGAGCTAACATAAAGGTCGGGTCCAACATAAATATTCTACAACAATTCATAATAACATAGTTCAAGTAATAAAAGAGGTATCTCAGAAATAATATGCTCAGTTCGGTCACAATTCCAAAAAAAAATAGGCATTTCTTTTCAAGTATCTCAATGAAAATCCAAATCTTTTACCGAAAATGTCAAAATACGAGTAAGTTTGAAGAATGTGATTTTTCCCAAAACTCATTTCAATGATAAGTAAGATGTTTCATTTTCAGATAGCATGAGGAAAAATACGTCTCTATACCTACATGTCATGATACAGGTAAAATCATAAATGTCACCAAAACCGGGTAGTAGAAGGAAATTCATCTCTATGCATGTATCTCAAGTACGCATGTCAAATGCAATGCATCTCAATGATGAGCTCATGTACTCACACTCACTCAATATCACTATCTCGCAGTCTCTCTCACTATTCTCAATGCTCAGCACACTCAATCACTCAGCACTGTACAATACCTTATACGACATGTAGCCCGATCCACATATGACCACAAGGCCTGTTGTGGCGTGAAATCGGATCCACATATATATAGTTGACTGCGCTTATTGGGGGTATGCAGACTCCGGAGGGGCTCCTACATCCCAAGCGCTATAATTCGCACGAAAAACTCACGTGCTGCATGGACAACTCACGTGCCATAATATCAAGATCTGGATCGAGACAGACAACTCACATGCTATAGTATCAATATTTGGATCTGCACGGACAACTTACATGTTATAGTATCAATATCCTCACAAATAGGCCCTGGCCTCACTCAACCATCAATCTCTCCAGTCTCACTCACGGGCTCACAATGTCATGAAACTAGCCCGACAACAATGATATAATGTATCAATAAATAACAGCTGATACTGAGATATGATTTGAATGCATGGATATGACTGAGTACGAAATATCAATTAAATCAGTGAAATGATTGCAAGAAACGACCACTATGGGTTCTAGCAATATTGTCCTAAAGCCTAAACATGATATCTAGCATGATTGACAGTTCAATTACTTTATCACATGGTGAAAACATGGACATCAACAAAGCAGGACCACTATATAGTGCCATAGAAGCAACAGAGTCCCAATTCACATGGTGCACGCCCATCACCTAGCATATGTGCCACCTTAATACCGATCATATAACATGAATTATGGGGTTTCACACCCTCAACACTAAGTTTAGAAGAGTTACTTACCTCGAACAAGCCAATACCAATGCCGAGCAAGCCAATCGATGCTCCAAAGATGCCATCACGCACGTTTCGACCTCCAAACGGCTCAAAACTAACCAAAAAGGACTCAAGTACATCAAACAATGCTAAAGGAACCAATCCCGATCGAAAAATATCAAATCTTGAATCAAAAGCCCAAAATCTACCAAAAGCCCAAACCGGGCCCGCACCTCGGAACCCGACAAAATTTACAAAATCCAACAACCAATTATATTACGAGTCTAACCATACTAGTTTCACTCAATCCGACACCAATTCGATGTTCAAAATTCACAATCCAATTACCAAAACCGAAGATAGATTCATAAAATATAACCAAAACCGAGTAGAGAACACTTACCCCAATCCTTGTGATAAAAATTGCTCCAAATATTGCCTCAATCCGAGTCCCACATATCAAAATATGAAGAAAGAACCAAAACCTCAATTTATAGCTTCTGCCATCATTTTCACATTTGCGGACAATTCATCGCATCTGCGACCACCGCGTTTGCTGAAAAATACATGCATCTGCGTGCCAGGCCGCTTCTGCAGTTGCGCAGGTGCGTCCAAGAACCCGCATCGGCGTTCCTCACGTCCAACTCCTTTCATGCTTCTGTGATGACACTATCACTTTTGCGGCTCCACACCTGCGCCCAACACTCAGCAGGTGTGGTCACACCAGAACCAGAAAAATTCCAGCCTTAGCCAAAACTTCTAAAATGCTCTAAACCTCGTCCGAAACTCACCCGAGCCCCTCGGGACCCCGCCCGAACATACAAATAAGTACCATAACATGATACAGACCTATTCGAGGCCTCAAAACACACATAACAACATCAAACGACGAATAACACCTCAAATCGAAATCTATGAACTTTAAACTTTCAAATTCAATAACTCATGTCGAAACATAGCAAATACACCCGGAATGAACCCAATTTTTGCACACAAGTCCCAAATGACAAAACGAAGCTATTCCAATTCTCGGAATCACAATCCGAATCCGATATCAAAAAGTCCACTCCCGATCAAACTTTCCAAAAATTCAACTTCCACCATTTCAAGCCAAATTCCACTACGGACCTCGAAATCACAATCCGGACGAACTCATAAGTCCAAAATCACCCAAAGGACCTACCAGAACTATCAAAACTCCGTCCTAGGTTCAAATTCACAAAAAGTCAAACTTGATCAACTCTCCCAATTTAAAGCTTCAATAATGAAATTCATTCTTCCAATTCGATTCCGAGTAGCCTGAAAACCAAAGATGACGATTCACATAAGTCATAATGCAACATACGAAGTTAATCATGCCCGTAAACTACCGAGCGAAGTGCAAATGCTCAAAACGATCGGTCGGGTCGTTACAGGGAATATCCATCCCCAAATATCAATGGTTCGGACAAGATCCATGTCCAGAGAAAATCCATCCCTCAATATAAATGCTTCGGGAAAGATCCATGCCCAGGGAAAATTCATCCCTCAATATAAATGCTTCGGGCAATATCCATGCCCAGGGAAGATCCATCCCTCAATATATATCTATCTATGGCAAGATCCATCCCAGATATATATATATATATATATATATATATATATATATATATATATATATATTGCGCTCACTGTGGGGGTGCAGACTCCGGAAGGGCTCCTTCAGCCCAAGCACTATAATATCCAAATCTAGGCATAATTAAATAAATATAAATATCACTCAGAATCTCCAGTCTCTCGGGCTCTCAATGACACAAAAATCAACCCGACGTAATGATATGATGTATCAATAAATGATAACAAAAACTGAGATATGATATGCAAGTGACAGATGTGATGAGTACAAAATTATATTTTAAACAAATAGTTCAACAACAATACGACCCATGTGGGTCCCAAAATACATCGGCGTATAGCCTAAATATGATCTTTAATATGAGTCTCCGCTCAATTTCTCTAACACGTGGAGGATATGTGTATAATGACATATTTAATTATGCAACTCCACAAAATAAATTAAGTCACAATTCTTATGATATACGCCCGTCACCTAGCATGTGCGTGATCTCCAAACAATTCATACAACACGTACTTCAGGGATTCATACCCTCAGAACAAATTTTAGAAGTGTTACTTACCTCAAACAATGTAATTTCTTAATTTTGTAATGTCTTTACCTCACGAATCGGCCTCCAAATGCCTTGAATCTAGCCACAAATAATTTGATTCAGTCAAAATAAATTATAGGAATTAATTCCATATGAAAATACTAATTTTCCAACAAGATCCGAAATTTCATCCAAAAATCACCCGTGGAGCCCATGTCTTGAAACCCGACAAAAATTATAAAATCTGAAAGCCCACTCAACCACGAGTCTAACCATACCAATTTTACCAAATTCCGACATCAACTCGACACTCAAATCTTCAAATTAAACCAAGAGGGTTTTCTAAATTTTTCAACTTAATTCACCCATTAAATGTTAAAAACAACCATGGATTCGGGTAATTTGACCAATATTGATTTAAGAACACTTGCCCCGTTGTTTTTCTTGAAAATCTACCGAAAATCGCCTCTTCCCGAGCTCCAATTTGTCAAAAATGGAAAATGGGACGAAGTCCCATTTTTAAAAATTAAACTTTCTGCCCAGCGATTCGTTCTTCGCGTTCACGGCCCTTGCTTTGCGTTCGTGAAGCACAAAAATTCTGCCAAAATTTTCTCCTTCACTTTTGCGACCTCCTCATCACATTCGGGAAGCTTTCCGATCTCTTCCCTTCGCGTTTGCGAGCCACCAGCTGTGTTCGCCAAGGCTTAATGCCAGGCAAGACCCCAACTCCCCTTCCTCTTCGCTTTTGCGTCCGCCCACTCGCGTTCGCGTAGGCTTCCCCAACCTCTTTTTCGTGTTCGCATCTTCTTCATCGCGTTTTGATGAGCAAATCCAGGCAGCCCACAAATCCTTCTTCGTGAACGCATGAGACTGTTCGCGTTCGCGAAGAACAACACCAGACGCCAGTTCCAGCAGTTGCAAAACAAGGAAAAATGATACGAAACCATCACGAAACTCACCCGAGGTCCCCGAGACCTCAACCAAATACACCAACTAGTCCTAAAACATCATACGAACTTATTCGAAACCTCAAATCATATCAAACAATGCTAAAACAACGAATCATACCCCAATTCAAGCTTAATGAAACTAAATATTTCCAACTTCTACACTCGACACTGAAACCTATCAAATGAAGTCCGATTGACCTCAAATTTTGCACACAAGTCATAAATGACATAACGTAGCTATGAAAATTTTCAGAATTGGATTCTGACTCCGATATCAAAAAGTCAACTCCCCGGTCAAACATCCAAACTTATATTTCTATTTTAGCCATTTCAAGCCTAATTTAGCTACGGGCTTCCGAATAATTTTTCGGACACGCTTCTTTGTCCAAAATTATCATACGGAGTTATTGGAATCATCAAAACATTATTTTGGGGTCATTTACACATAAGTCGACATCCGGTCGCTATTTCAACTTAAGCTTTAAACCTTGGGAGTAAGTATTCCAATTCATTCCAAAACCCTACCGGACCGGAACCAATTACCCCGGAAAGTCACACAAAAACTATAAAGCACAAATTGAACAGTAAATGGGGGAACGGGGCTGAAATACTCAAAATAACCGGTCGGTTCGTTACAACCACGTGGCTTAAACTTGATCTTCAACCCGATTCCCAGCTCAATTTCCTATACCACGTGGAGGATATGTGGATAATGACATGATTCTTTAATTATACAACTCCACAAAATTTATTTATATCATAATTTCTATGGCGCACACCCACACGCCCTCACCTAATATGTGTGTCACCTTCATATAATTCACATAACATGTAGTTTAGGGGTTTATGCCCTAAGAACCATGCTTAGAAGTTATACTTACCTCAAATCGTGTACTTCTTTATTCCAAAAGTTCCATATGAAAATATTAATTTTCCAACAAAAGCCAAAGTTCAACTCAATATAGTTAGTGGAGGCCACGTCTCGGAACCTCACAAAAGTTACAAAATATGAATGCCCATTCAATCACGAGTCCAACCATTCCGAATTTATAAAATTCCGACATCAACTCGACCTTCAAATCCTCAAATCTTATTTTCAAATCCCTAGACCCAAATCCTCTAATTTCAACTCAAAAATGAGTAATCTAGTCGAAATGCTCAATGATAATTCAATATTATTGACTAACCATGAATTCCCTCTGAAACATCGCCCCAAACCGTGTGTTTGAAGTCCAAGAAAGAACTTCAGAACCCCTCGTTTTAACACTGCCAGTGTTTTTGCATTTGCACAATTTTGACCGCTATTGCATAATTTTGACCGCTTCTGCACAACTTCTTTTGTGGTCTTTATTTCACTTATGTGCCTCTTTTGCTCCTGCGGACAAGTGTCCGGTTCTGTGAAGAATCTGTCCGCTTCTTGTAACTACCCGACTTGTCATTTTAAGAATTAACGTCCTATTCAGCGACTCAAGGTCCCGAGCAGCTTTGTAATGTGTATTATCACTTGTGTGTGTGATCAAGTTTGATTTCCGGAAGATTCAGAATTAAACTAAAAGAACAATTCATATTTTCGAAGCTTAAATGAAAAGAGTTGACCGGAATTTAAATTTTGAGCAAACGACTCCGGAATGGAATTTTGATAATGTCAATAGGTTCGTATGGTGATTTCGGACTTGGATGTATGTCCGGATTTGGATGATTTTTGGACTTGGGCGTATGTCCGTATTTGCTTGAATTTTGGAAGATTTTTAAAATATTTGACCGGGAGTTGACTTTATCGATATAGGAGTCAAAATTCGACTTCAGAAATTGAAACAGGCCCATTATGACTCGTGTACAAAATTTGAAATCATTCCAGATCGATTTGATACGTTTCGGCGCAAATTATATAAGTTGGAAGATTTGAAAACTCATAATTCGTAATTTCGGCATTGTTTGATATGGTTGGAGGCCTCGATTAAGTTCGTATTGTATTTTGGGACGTGTTGGTATATTTGATTAAGGTCCCGAGGGCCTCGGGTGGATTCCGGATGGTTAACAGATCAATTTGGACTTGAAGAAAGCTGCTGAAAAAATGGGCAGCAGCTGGTGCAATCACTTCTGCGATGCCTTGGTCGGAAAAGCGACATTGCAGAAGCGTGAAGCACTTCACAGAAGCGGCTGGGAGTATACTGGGCAGAGGTCGCAGGTGTGAAGCATTTCCCTCACCTGCGTGATCGCAGAAGCGCGCATAGAAGGCGCATAGGCGGAAGGCATCGCAGATGCGCATTTGGCATCGTAGAAGCAATGACGCAGAAGCGAAAATGCCTCTGTAGATATGATGGGGCTGCTGGACTGTGTTCCCTGCAGAAGTGATGAATGAGTTGCAGAAGCAGCTCCGTAAATGCGACCACTTGTCTGCAGAAGCAAAAATCGGACTAAATCATAAGGACCAAAAATGGTCATTTCTTCATTTTTTGATTGGGATTTTTGGAGCTCGGTTCTTGGGCTATTTTGAGGATTTCTTCCTGATTTCGACTGGGGTAAGTGTTCTACATCCAAAAGAGATTATATTTCATAAATCTATGATTATATTCATCATTTAATTTGAGTTTTAAATTGGGATTTTTGTAAAACGTTTCAAAAACTGAAATTCAAGATTTGGAAGACGATTTGTTATTTGAATTTGGTAAATTTGGTATGGTTGAAAGCGTATCGGAACGGGTGTTCGGATTCCGTGAAAATTCTGTCGGGTTAAAAGATGCGGGCCTTGAGTTGACATTTGGATGTAAAATTTTAAGTTGACGTTTTATTATCCTGAATTATTTCTGATAAATTTTAATGAAGTTATACAATTAATTTGGATAGATTTGGGCTTTCCGGAGATCAATTCAAGCAAGAACACTATTTTGGAATATCGACACAATTTCAAAAAAAAAAAAGGTAAGTACCTTGCCTAACCTTGAGTGGGAGAATTACCCCTTAGGCATTGAGTCGTAAGTGCCATTTGTGAAATGTGAAAATCCGTGTACGCGAGGTGACAAATACGTACTTGGCTTATATGTGAAAATTATACCGGTTAAAATTCTTAGACACTCTTAAATATTGAATTGGAAATTTATTGGCACTTACTAAATCCTCTATTTTCCATGCCTAAATCCTTGTTGTTGAATTTGTTTTTATATGATAATTTGGTGAGATTGCCACCTTGTTTTTTATGTTAATCCCGTATTTTAATTGAGTTGATATTTCCTGGAGAAAATTTCATTATGAATTATTTATTTGCAAATAATTTATTAAATAAATTTAAAAGTAGGCATTAATCTATTTGACAAAAAAATGGATTAAAGAAGGCATTGTTCCTTGATGAAGTACTTTCCAATTCATGTTGTTGAAATTGGTATTTAGTTATAAAGGCCGTAAATCATATTGAGGCAAAGTGTTAAATTGTGAAATATTATTCTGTTGAGTTGTTCACTCCCAGATATTTTTGTTAAGGTTTTGTGCATATTATGGTCGAGCCATGGACTCCTTATCGTGAAAAATAATGTATTGTTGATTTATGTGGCAAGTTGTAATATTTAAGCACTTGATGTGTAATTTGTGATATGTTGTGATATTTGATCACTTGAGGTGCAATTTGTAATATGTGGTGATATTTGAGCACTTGACGTGCAATTTGTGATATGTTGTGATAATTGAGCACTTGAGCTGCAATTTATAATATGTTGTGATATTTGAGCACTTGAGGTGTAAGTTGTGTTATGCTGTGATATTTGGGCACTTGAGGTGAGATTTGTGAAATATGGTGATACTGATACGCATGCGGTGATATAAGATCAGGGTGTTGAAACGCATGCGGTGAGATATGGTGGGCTTGATACGCGTGGCTAGTAGGGAAAGTACTAGAAGTCATGTGTTATAAGGTGGGCTAAAACACAGGATGCTATTTCGGAAAAAGAACAACTTTTAAAAACTAAATGTGAAGGCTACTGCGGTGATATAAGGAAAGATTAAAATTTATTTATGATTTGGGACCACGAGGCGGTACCTCGGAAGTACCCTTTGTTGAAATTTATTTAAGATTTGGGACTACGAGGCGGTACGTCGGGAGTGGCCTTGTTGAAATTTATATATGATTTGGGACTACGAGGCAGTACCTCGGGAGTGCCCTTTGTTGATATTTCTCTATGGATGCACTTGCCTTTAGTTATTTTGTTTTTCCGTGATATGTAAATTCTCTTGTTCTTCCGTGATGTATTATTTGATTTTATTATGTGTTTTGTATTTCTTGTTGTATTGTGTTGGCTTTGGATCTTCGTATGAGACTCTGGGGGTTTGTGTTTCTTGTTTTTACTTGTTTTTGAGGTTGAGTTATTTTGTATAATAGAAATTGCTATTATGTTTTAATTTAATAAATTTTACATCCAAATCAGTAGCTATCAGATGCGTCATTTTAATTGAAATGTCCTTTTCTTCCCCAAACGAGTTCAAAAATAAACTCATTTCTTTGTTGATTTCTTATTTGGTTTAAAAATTGTAAACTTACTTTAATGAAAATAAATTGATCCTGCGGATCTTATATACATTGATATTTTGGTACGTAAGTTGTCCGTGCGATTGTAATAGAGATATGGTCACGAGGTGCCATGAAAAATATGAAAATGGGTTGAGACCCGTGTTTTATGATTATGGAATGAGGTGTCACATAGTGACTTTTATTTGAAAGAATTATATTCGAAAGATTTTTATTTGAAAAACTTACATTTGAAAGGTGTATATTTGAAGGACTTTATTAATTGGTTGTACTTATATACCTTATTCGTTTGAGCAATATTTATGATGTTCTTGTTGCCTTATTGTTCATCTCCCTGATTGATCTTTGTCATCGTCACTGCTATTTATTTTTCTATTATCCTTATATATTACTATATTGCACAGGTTAAATGACTAGTGGGTGTCTTGACTGTACCTCGCCACTACTCCACCGAGGTTAGTCTTGATACTTACTGGATACCGACTATGGTATACTCATACTATACTTTTGTACATTTTTTTGCAGAGCGAGGCATTGGAGATATCGGATTCAGACAGAGTTAGAGTGTGATCGCAAGGATTCAAGTTATGGATACTTGGTCGTCACAGTCACTTAGAGTCTTTCCATTTTATTATACTGTCAACTCTTATTCGAACAATATTGTATATTCAATCCTTGAGATAATTGCATGTATTCAGTTAGAGTTTATGATTCTATATTACCAATCTTGGGAGGTTGTTATAATTATTTTCGCTGTTGGTTTTGATTATCTATTTTTTTTAAAATGGCTTGAATTGTAATTAAAAATTGGCTTACCTAGTCTTAGAGATTAAGTGTCATCACGATGCCTGTGGTGGAATTTTGGGTCGTGACACTTCTGCGGTGAGGTTGCGCCTTCCTATTTTCACTTATGCGATGGATGTGTCGCATGTGCGGAACCGCTTCTGCGGTCAACCACGCACATATGTGATCCCAGCCCTTGCCAAACCAATGTCGCTTCTGCGCACCCAGGCTCGCTTCTGCGAGCTTGCACCTGCGAGATAATTTCGTAGGTGCGGTTGCATCAGTAGGCAGCAAATTTCCAGCTTTGTTCTAAGTCCAAATTTGATCCGATAACCATCTGAAACTCACCCGAGGCCCACGGGACCTCAACCAAATATACCACTAAATCCCAAAATATCATACGAACTTAGTCGAGGCCTCAAATCACATCAAACAACGCTAAAAACACAAATCATACCCCAATTCAAGCTTAATGAAACTAAGAAATTCCAACTTCTACATTCGATGCCGAATCCTATCAAATCAAGTCTGATTGACCTCAAATTTTGTACACAAGTCATAAATGTCACAACAGACCTATTCCAATTTCCAGAATCGGATTTTGACCCCTATATCAAAAAGTCAACTCCGCGGTCAAACTTCCAAACTTAAATATCATATTTTCGCCATTTCAAGCCAAATTTAACTACGGGCTTCTAAATAATTTTTCGGACACACTCCTAAGTCCAAAATCACCACACGAAGCTATTGAAATCATCAAAACTCTATTCCGGGATTGTTTACACATAAGTCAATTTCCGGTCAACTATTTCAACTTAAGCTTTCATCTTTGAGACTAAGTATCTCAATTATTTTCAAAACCTTACCGGACCAGAACCAATTATCCCAACAAGTCACATAACAACTGTAAAGCACAAAATAAGCAGTAAATGGGGGAATGAGGCTGTAATACTCAAAACGACCGGCCGGGTCATTCAGAAATGCTATATAAGTGGCCGAGGAAGCACAATCAAAGCTAATTTCATAATCAAGAACAAGCTTTCACGACTATATTATAAAGGATGCCTCTGGCGTAATAGAAATAATATTTCTATGTCATGCATTACTTGCAAATATCATATCAAGAGGCATGACACTGTTAGCAATAATAGCAAGTGGTGTACCAACAATGATTTTATTGTCTGCCACCCACTTTAGATTTGATATACCTCATAAAACAACTTAAATAACCATCACAAATATTTCAAAGCAGAGCAATGATACTAAATTTATCAGGAAAGCAAAATTGATAATAGTATATGAAGCTCTTACGAAAAAATGTCAAACGATCAAAACAATTGCCTAGAGTTCTTATTAATGAACCGTTTGGTAGAAAATTAATGGTTTGGGAGGTGATTTCTATCAAGTACTACCAGTAGTTCTAAAGTCCACAAAAGCAGAGACTGTAAAAGCTAGCTTGCCAAAGTTATGCTTCTTGCCTCAAATGAAAAAGATTCAATTGAAAAAAAATATAAAGTAAGAACATATCCAGTATTCAGTGTCTTCTTACTTCGTGTCAGAAACGAAGAAGAGCATCAAATAAAAGATGATTTGATTTTTTCTGAACACTTTGTTATCAATTCCAATGGTAATAATAGTATATTTTATAAGATAAATATTTCTATCATGTGATGACCCAAAAGGTCATCTTATATTTTAGAACTCGAATCTACGCAGTCCGAGTAGGTTTACGGAAAGCTTTTATGTTGAAAATTGATGAAAATAAGAATTTATGCCTTAAAAAGTTGACTTTTGTTGACTTCGGTCAACAATTTTCGTAAACGGTCCCGTATCAATATTTTGATGGTCCCAGTGGGTCCGTATCAAATTATGGGACCTAGGCGTATGCCCGGAATCAAATTCGGAGGTACCTAGCTCAAGTTATGAATTTTTGATGAAAATTAAAAGTCTGAAAATTAATTATTTTTAATAATTAATTGATGTTTGGCATTGTTAGTTCCGGGTCCGTATTCTAGTTTCGGAGCCCGGTACAAGTTCATTATGATATTTAATACTTGTCTGTGAAATTTGGTGAGAAACGGAGATGATTTACCGTGATTCGGACGTCCAGTTGAGAAAAATAGAAATTTTAAAGTGTTCTTGAGAATATCATTTAATTTAGTGCTAAATTCGTAGTTCTAGGTGTTATTTTGGCGATTTGATCGCGTGAGCAAGTTTGTATGATGTTTTTAGACTTGGGTGCATGTTTGGTTTGGAGCCCTGAGGGCTCGGGTGAGTTTCGGATAGGTCACGGGATGTTTTGGACTTTGAAAATCTGGTATTTTGCTGCAGCAGGTGTTCTGGCATGTCCTTATTCGCGTTCGCGAAGGTACTCTCGCGAATGTGAAGAGTAAACTGGGCAGGTGAAGATTTCTTCTTCGCAAACGTGAAGGCTTGGTCGTGAACGCGAAGTGATGGGGGCGTTACTCTTCGCGAACGCGACAAGCCCATCGCGAACACGTAGTGTTAGGCATTGGGGAGAGGGAGTCAGCCGTTCCTTCATCGCGAACGCGAACAATGCCTCGCGAACGCGAAGGGCATGGGGGAGTAACCATCGTGAACGCTAGCTAGGTCTCGTGATCGCGTAGGCTTGGCAGCCAGTACCCTTCGCGAACGCGACAGTGATCTCGCGAACGCGTAGGCTTGGCAGCCAAAAATTCATTTTTCTCAAAAACCACAGGGTGAGGCGATTTTACTAGAGCCATTTTTTCCCCAAATTGTTGGTATGTGATTCTAAACTATTTTTTTTCAATTACCCATTACATTTTACGAATTATAAACCTAAAATCTAGAGTTTTTATGGTAGGATTAGGGGTTAGGGTAGAAACTAGGGATTTTGGAAATTTGAGGATTTAGACCCCAATTTGAGGTCGGATTCCAAAAATAATTACATATTCGGGCTCGGGGGTGAATGGGTAAATGGATTTTGGTCCGAACCTTGGTTTTTGACTAAGCGGGCCCGAAGTCGATTTTCGATTTTTTGGAGGAAAAATTTGGGAAATCTGTAATTATTCATTAAACTTGATTCCTTTAGCAATGTTTGATATTATTGAGTCATTGTGAATAGATACAAGTGATTTGGAGGTGAATTCCAAAGGAAAAGTTGTGATTGAGAATTAAATGGCCTTCGGAACAAGGTAAGTGTCGTGTCTAACTTTGGCTTGAGGGAATAGGTATTGTGGGAGTATTTGCTACGTGTTTTGTTGTTGAATAAGATGTATAGCTGAGGTGACGAGCATCTATGCATTGTGGTCAAGTCATAGCATGCGAGTGAAATTCCATTCCTGCAAATTTGTAGTTTTAAATCTTGTTATCCATGCTTATTGTTGTTTCTGAGATGTTGGAAGACTTGTATCCGGTTCCGCCAAGGTTGATAAAATTATGAATAGTGATTCGAGGTTGAGATGTTAAATTTTGAAAGTAATCATTGATGAAATATTGATCTCTTTGTAAAACTTCACTCTATCTGTTGTTATTGATTCTGTGAATTGTGAAGAAGAGTGTAAAGCACGAAGGGTGATGCCGTTCATGATTTATTTATATCGTGAGGAAGAGTGTAAAGCATGAAGGGTGATGCCGTGCATGATTTATTTCTATCGTGAGGAAGAGTGTAAAGCACGAAGGGTGATGCCGTGCATGACTTATTTCTATTGTGAGGAAGAGTGTAATGCATGCAGGGTGACGCCGTGCGTGATTTATTTATATGGTGAGGAAGGGTGTAAAGCACGAAGGGTGATGCCGTACATGAATTAATTATATTGTGAGAAAGAGAGTAAAAGCACGAAGGGTGATGCTGTGCAGTTTTCCTTGCTGTTTTAATTGCTCAATTCGTTTAAGGATTTCCGGTTTAATTCTGTCTTTTCATTATTCTCACTCATTATGTTGTATTCCCCCACTGCATAATGAGTGAGAATAATGAACTGGATCGGTCCCGTCGGTGAGAAATTTCGGGTCGTGACAGTTGGTATCAGAGCACTAGGTTACATAGGTCTCACAAGTCACGAGCAAACTTAGTAGAGTCTGAAGGATTGGTACGGAGACGTCTGTACTTATCTCTCAGAGGCTATGAAGTTTAGGAAGAATATCACTTCTTTCATTCCTTATCGTGCGGCATTGATTTTTGCTTGAAACCTATATCTCATATTCCTTTGTATCCACTCGTGTATGACATTGCACACTTGGGATCAGTTGTGCGTCGATGGTTCGTGATGCCGTATATGAACTACGAGGGAGCCAGAGATGCTCAAACAATGCCTCAACGTTTGATTCCGACTGAAGATGCGGACGTATAAAGAGATCACCAGTGAATAATGTGGGGGGTGCAATGTACATTGGCATCTGGTTGATTTATACGAGTTGTGAAAGTTAGTATTGTGGACCATCGGACATGGGGGAGTCCACTATCAATGAATATATTGCGGGGTCATGCGCTATATTAGTTTTGGCCTGAAATATATATAAGTGGTACTGAATGGTTCCCCAAAAATTTACACATGTTTAAGGCCTGAGATTTTGTAGAGGATAAGGTTGGTACTTGCGGTATGTCCGCCTACTTAATAATCTTATACTTCAGTACCAAAGGAGTTAGAGAAACAACTTTAAATTTACAGAAGATCTACTCAGCGTGGACGTCATGGTTGTGAATTTTGGGATGCTTCAGAGGAAGTATAGTGGTTGACGAGATTCTGGACTATGTGGTTTGTGCCAAGATTTGTCTGTATGGAGCTCTACTTTTGTGATCGTTGTGTATAAATAGGGGTAAGGGTTACCTCTGAGAAGAATCGAAGAGTATGTTAAGAAATGGGTCTGCTCAACAGTGTTGAGTCAGCATAACAAAAGAAGAAATTGGCCTTGGGAGAGATAATTCTCCACATGTGTCCATGGCAAGCCTATGAAGAGGGCAGACCAGCCAATGCAACACTGCCCACTTGGCTCAGTTCTCAGAAACGCTTTTGAAAGAGTTTGTTCCCGGACTCTCTGTAATGCATGGCTCATAAGGTTTGAACGATTGCGTCAGGTCACCATGACGGTGTCATAATATGCCATCGGGTTCAATAAGTTAGCCCGTCGTATTCCTACTTTGCTTCCTACAGCCAGAGAGCGAGTCCACAGACTCATTAAAGGACTTAATTATGATCGTAAAATTTTGTATGACTCGGGAGCTATAGGCTAATACTTCATTTCCACTAGTGGTAGAAATTGCCAAGATATTAGAACGTGTTCGGGGTGAGGAAAAAAGGAAACTAAGGAGACCAAGACGTCTCAAGGTTTTGGGGGATTTAGTGGATTCTACTCTACGAGTATAAATCATTATGGCGAGGGCTCGGGTAGTCGGCCAGCCTAGTTCGCACATCGAATTAATCGAGGTGCTCCAGTAAGTTCTTTTAATGCACCACTAGCATGAGTTTCCTACAATGGTTATTCCAGTTATTTGGCACAGACTCAATATAAGCAGACACACCCGCAAAGGGGTTGTTATAAATACGGCGATACCAGGCACCATGAGAAAATTGTCCCAAAGTTGGGAGAGATATATTTCATCAAAGCACTCAAGCTACGTGCCCCATTGCAGTTACCACACTACCCACACGATCAGTTAGGGGTGGAGGACAGGCGGGTAGAAGGCGTGCTAGAGGTGGAGACCCAGCCATTGTTATATTTGTTTTATGGTATGGGGGAGGTTGTTACATCAGATTGTGTCATTATAGGTACGACCTCGATTTAAAATACATAAATAATTTCCTTAACTTGATTCGGTTATGAGTATCAAGAAGAGTCCTCCTATTGTGCTCCACTTATGAGTGAGCTTCGTAATTCTATAATCTACTTATGTGTCTGCTTCTGTGGGGAGGTTTTATGGAGATAACTACGCCTATCATTCCATGATGGGCTCTAATAAGATCTGTGAGGCTAAAGTTGCCTTTCTGGTACTTATTTTGGTATGTTTTGATGTATTTTGGGATAGTTATTTACAAATTGTGAATTATATGCCCTACCGGTGTGGGGTTCATTATGTGTTGTGATTTTGTTTAACGAAAGTTATTTAAAAGGAGAAAATGGAAAGTTTCGATTGGCAAGATATGCATATTACTTGTGATTCAGAACTGAGGCCGAGGTCCTCGTATTTTTAAAATAAATTGATATGTTTAAACCGGGCTATGATCTGCGGTGGAAGTTATACAAGGACGAGTTCCTTGTGATAAAAATTCTTGTGTTTAAATTCTCCCTTGTGAAAATTAAATTTATACTCTAGTACTAATAGGGAGTCATGCGTGCTAGGCTTATTTGAAATTCTTGTATGAAATTCTCTGTGCATACTTGCCAAATTCACGTTGCAATATTGTGTTGTAACCTACGAGGTAGGTGCTCGCCCAGGTGGCGTAAAATGTGACTCGTTAACTCGGGTAAAAAACAAAATTATGAGGTCTTCATGCCTTTCATCTCGTTATGGGTATTGTGAAGGTTTGAAACAAGATTTTTATTAACATGAAGTTAATTGGCGATTCTGTAATTGATTATGAACAACTATTAAGACCAGATTAACCCAGAAGGGTGCCCCATTTAGATGGTCAGACAAGTGTGAGTTGAGCTTTAAGAAGCTCAAGACCGCTTTGACTACAACACTAGTGTTGGTATTACCCACATGTTCAGGATCGTATACGGTACATTGTGACGCCTCTCACATTGCACTTGGTGCATTATTAATACAAGATGGCAAGGTTATTGCATATGCGTCGCGACAATTGAAAGTTCACGAGAAGAATTATCCTGTTCATGACTTAGAACTGGCAGCCATTGTTCATGCGCTGAAGATTTGGAGGCATTACCTCTACGGTGTTTCGTGTGAGGTATTTACTGATCATCGTTGCCTTCAGTACCTGTTCAAACAAAAAGATCTTAATTTGAGGCAGAGAATATGGTTGGAGTTGTTGAAAGACTATGATATCACCATTTTGTATCACCCCGAAAAGGCCAATGTGGTGGCCGATGCTTTCAGTAGAAAGGCTGTGAGTATGGGCAGTCTTGCGTATATTCCGGTTGGTGAGAGGCCATTAGCTGCATATGTGCAGACTTTGGCTAATCAGTTCGTGAGGTTAGATATTTTGGAACCCAGTCGGGTTCTAGCTTGCACAGTCGCTCGGTCTTCCTTATATTAGAGGATCAGAGAGAGGTAATATGATGATCTTCAATTACTTATCCTTAAGGACACGATGCGACACAATGGTGTCAAACAAGCTGCTGTGGGGGAAGATGGGATTCTGCGAATGCAGGGTCGTATTTGTGTGCCTAATGTGGATGGGCTTCGTGAATTAATTCTTGAAGAGACACACAGTTCCAGGTATTCTATTCATCCAGGTACCGCCAAAATGTATCAAGATTTGCGGCAACATTATTGGTGGAGGAGAATGAAAATGGATATAGCTGCATATGTAGCTCAGTGTCTGAATTGTCAGCAAGTTAAGTACGAGCATCAGAGACCTGGTGGTTTGCTTCAGAAGTTAGAAATTCCTGAGTGGAAGTGGGAGCGTATCACTATGAATTTTGTTGTTGGGCTCCCACGGACTCAGAGAAAATTTGACGCAGTTTGGGTCATTGTGAACAGGTTGACCAAGTCAGCACATTTCATTCCATTGGCAGTTACCTATTCTTCAGTGAGGTTAGCTGAAACTTACATTCGTGAGATTGTCCGCCTTCAAGGTGTGCCTGTGTCTATCATTTCTGATCGAGGTACGCAGTTTACCTCACACTTTTGGAGGGCAGTACAATGTGAGTTAGGTACGCGGGTTAAGTTGAGCATAACATTCCATCCTCAGACGGACGGACAGTCCGAGCGTACTATTCAGATCTTGGAGGATATGCTCAGCTCCTATGTTATTGACTTTGGAGGTGCTTGGGATCAGTTCTTGCCGTCAGCGGAGTTTGCCTACAATAATAACTACCAGTCGAGCACTCAGATGGCTCCATATGAGGCATTATATGGAAGGCGATGCGGTTCGCCAGTTGGCTGGTTTGAACCAAGAGAGGCTCGGTTATTGGGCACCGATTTGGTACAAGATGCCTTGGATAAGGTCAAGGTTTTTCAAGATCGACTTCGCACAACTCAGTCTAGGCAAAAGAGTTATGCCGACCATAAAGTTCGTGATATTGCATTCATGGTTGGAGAAAGAATATTGCTTCGGGTATCGCCCATGAAGGGTGTTATGAGACTTGGGAAGAAGGGTAAGTTGAGCTCTAGGTATATCGGACCTTTTGAGATTCTAGAGAGAGTGGGAGAGGTGGCTTACAGGCATGCATTGCCACCTACTTTAGCTGCTGTTCATCCGATATTCCATGTGTCCATGCTTCAAAAGTATCACGTCGATCCGTTCCATGTGTTAGATTTCAGCTCTGTCCAGTTGGACAAGGATTTGACTTACGAGGAGGAGCCGGTGGCAATTCTAGCCCGACAAGTTTGCCAGTTGAGATCAAATAGTTATCCTTCAGTTCGAGTGCAGTGGAGATGTCAGCCTATTGAGGCAACAACTTGGGAGTCCGAGTCCGATATGCAGAGTAAATATCCCCACCTTTTCACCAGCCCAGGTACTTTTCTATGTCCGTGCGCAGTCCGGGCAGGTTTGTAGAAAGCTTTTATGTTGAAAATTGATAAAAATAAGAATTTATGCCTTAAAAAGTTTATTTTTGTTGACTTCGGTCAACATGTTTGTAAATGAGCCAGGATCTGTGTTTTGACGGTCCCGGTGGGTCCGTATCGATTTATGGGACCTGGGCGTATGCCCGAAATCGAATTCGGAGGTCCCTAGCTCAAGTTATGAATTTTTGATGAAAATTAATTATTTTTAAGAATTGATTGATGTTTTGCGTTCTTAGTGCCGAGTCCGTTTTCTGGTTTCGGAGCCTCGTACAAGTTCATTATGATATTTAAGACTTGTCTGTGAAATTTGGTGAGAAACGGAGTTGATCTGACGTGATTCGGACGTCCAGTTGAGAAAATAGAAATTTTAAAGTGTTCTTGAGAATTTCATTTGATTTAGTGCTAAATGCGTAGTTCTAGGTGTTATTTTGGTGATTTGATCACGCGAGCAAGTTCGTATGATATTTTTAGACTTGTGTGCATGTTTGGTTTGGAGCCTCGACGGCTCGGGTGATTTTCTGATGGGCCACATGATGTTTTGGACTTTGGAAATCTGGTATTTTGCTGCAGCAGGTGTTCTGGCATGTCCTTCTTCGCGTTCGCGAAGGTATTCTCGCGAACGCAAAGAATAAACTGGGCAGCTGAAGATTTCTTCTTCGCGAACGCGAAGGCTTGGTCGCGAACGTGAAGCGATGGGGGCGTTACCCTTCGCGAACGCGATAAGCCTATCGTGAACGTGTAGTGTTAGGTATTGGGGAGGGGGAGTCAGTCGTTCCTTCATCGCGAACGCGAGCAAGGCCTCGCGAACGCGAAGTCCAGGGGGGAGTAACCATCGCGAACGCGTAGACTTGGTAGCCAGTACCATTCGCGAACGCGACAGTGCTCTCGCGAACGTGATGAACACTGTCGCCTAGCACTTAACAGAATCCAAAACGAGATTTTAGCCAAAAATTGAATTTTCTCAAAAACCAAATGGTGAGAGGCGATTTTTCAAGAGCCATTTGTTCCCCAAATTGTTGGTAAGTGATTCTAAACTATTTTCTTTCAATTACCCATTACATTTTATTAATTATCATGCTAAAATCTAGAGTTTTCATGATAGAATTAGGGGTTAGGGTAGAAACTAGGGATTTTGGAAATTTGAGGATTTAGATCCCAATTTGAGGTCGGATTCCAAAACTTATTACATATTCGGGCTCGGGGGTGAATGGGTAAATGGATTTTGGTCCGAACCTTGGGTTTTGACCAAGCGGGCCTGGGGTCGATTTTTGACTTTTTGGAGGAAAAATTTGGGAAATCTGTAATTATTCATTAAACTTGAATCCTTTAGCAATGTTTGATGTTATTGAGTCATTTTGAATAGATACGAGTGATTTGGAGGTGAATTCCAAAGCAAAAGCTGTGATTAAGAATTAAGTGGCCTTCGGAACAAGGAAAGTGTCGTGTCTAACTTTGGCTTGAGGGAATAGGTATTGTGGGAGTATTTTCTACGTGTTTTGTTGTTGAATACGATGTATAGTTGAGGTGACGAGCATCTATGCATTGTGGTCAAGTCATAGCATGCGAGTGAAATTCCATTCTTGCAAATTTGTAGTTTTAAATCTTGTTATCCATGCTTATTGTTGTTGTTGAGATGTTGGGAGACTTGTATCCGATTCCACCAAGGTTGATAAAATTATGAATATTGATTCGAGATTGAGATGTTAAATTGTGAAAGTAATCATTGATGAAATATTGATCTCTTTGTAAAACTTCTCTCTATCCGTTGTTATTGATTCTGTGAATTGTGAAGAAGAGTGTAAAGCACGAAGGGTGATGCCGTTCATGATTTATTTATATCGTTAGGAAGAGTGTAAAGCACGAAGGGTGATGCCGTGCATGATTTATTTCTATCGTGAGGAAGAGTGTAAAGCACGAAGGGTGATGCTGTGCATCAAAAGCACGAATGGTGATACCGTGCAGTTTTCCTTGCTGTTTTAATTGCTCAATTCGTTTAAGGATTTCCGGTTTCATTCTGTCTTTTCATTATTCTCACTCTTTATGTTGTATTCCCCCACTGTATGTTCCCCTCCCATTATTTCTGCATTATTTCTTTATTTACTGTTGTTGCCACTAGCATGATTATACTGTTCAGGTTATATGTGGGTGTCTTGTCCTAGCCTCCTCACTGCTTCGCCGAGGTTAGGCTCGATACTTACCATTACATGGGGTCGGTTGTACTGAAGCTGCACTCTGCACTTTCTGTGCAGACTTTGATACCGGTTCAGGTTGATCGAGATCTTGCTATTGGTCCGCTGTCCGGAGACTCAAGGTAGATCTATAGTCGTTCACAGACCTTGAAGTCCCTGCCTATCTTTTCTGTTCTATTGTTTCTTTCATTTAGAAAGTTGTATTTCATTCAGATTATTACTTGTAGTAAATTCTAGAATGCTTGTGAATTATGATTCCAGATCCGGGTGGTAGTAATTAATATAGTTTTATGATATTCCGCACTTATTATATTTCATCTTAGTTAATTATTGTTAATTACTGAATGGAAATAAGGAATTGGTTTAATGATTCTCTAACATTGGCTTGCCTAGCAAGTGAAATGTTAGCCGACATCACGGTCCCGTCGGTGAAAAATTTCGGGTCGTGACATATCATTAGATTAAAATGTAATTTGTGCAAATCGCAGGATAGAATTAAAAAGATATCTTAATTAGCTACCAAAAATGCATATGTTGATCAACTAAATAAAAATGTAGATTGCAAAATTTTATATTAAAAATAAAATATTTTTCAGTTTTTGACTCAGCAGAAAATGATATTAATAATTACTACCTAGAAGAATACTTAAATACTTTAATACCAAATGGTCTTCTACCATATATGTTTGTTGTCAAGTTTATTATTTCTTACGTATGTTAGTGTCACCGTATATATAGTAGACTAAGTAAATATTGATCTTATATTGTATATTGGTTAATTTTGAAAAATAATATGTTTGTCATGCTACTCAAAAACATAGATATGCCGAATAGCTTATGTAATAGCACACATATGGTATATAGAAGTTTTGACAATAATGTCATACGTGCAAAAATTATGATACTGGTCAATGTGCTTTTAAGTATATTCTTATCTCTGAATTCAACTTTCGTCTTCCGAAACTAAGGAATGTCCTTTTAAATTTGTGTGAAAATAATTTTTAATATGTCTATGTTTTGCAAATATAACAAATAAAGTACAAGGACAAACATCCTAAATATTGGACTATAATTACCGCAATATGTTTTCTCGCGCGAACAACTGTATGTTACACTTTTAAGAGGGATATCAAGATCGACAAAAAGAGATTTGGTTAAGGAAAAGCAACCAAAGTATTAGGAGAAAACATACACAAAACAATATTGTCCACAAAGAAGTGTTCGTTAAGATATCATCACATTAAATGCTTTTAAACTATAATACACAATTATCTAACTAACATAAAAAAATTAATCATTGGTGTAAGTTTTGATGATGTCCTTTTATTTTAAATTCATGTATTATGCTAATGTAATAATTATATTTTTCGGCATTTAGATGATCGTTGTATTATTATACATAAAATTTCTCTCATTAATTAAATTTTACTATTCCATCATATAAATAAATGTTTAAATCATCACGTGCAATTATTAACGTGCAACACACGTTCATAGTTACTAATACTATATTAAAAGTACGAAGGCCCTTAGCGAAATATCGTTTGTCTTTTTTATCCTTTTAAAATAGTCTTTACAATAGACAAAATTGTACTTTACTTTTATTAAATCTTTACTTATTTTGAATTAAAATTATTGTCTTAATTATATTTGAACTACTATCCTTTTATGTATGAACTACGTATTATGTAAGACTTTTTCTTTTCCTTATAGTTTCTCGGCAATTTCCATATAAAAAATATTTAGACATTCATTCTTCTCATCATAGGGAACTTATTCTTAAAAGGGAGAACTTATATAGATTATAACTATTAAAAGTAAGAGGTATGTACTTAATTAATTTTTTTTAATTATTGAATGTAATATTAAAATATTATTCAAAAACTAATTAAAAGAAAAATTATTGTTCGAGTAGGAATGGAGTTAAAATATTATCTATATTTTCTAAGTTATTTTAACAGCATAGAGTCCCAATGTGAAAAGAAATTAAAATCTTTGAATTAACTAAATAGAAAATTAATCTAATTCAATTCCTTTTCAAAATCTTCATGTAAGTAAAATTATTTTTTAAGTTGATAAAACTCTTAAGTTACATAAATTTTTTTCACAAGAGAGTACTAGAGGTGAAAAAAATTAGAAAATAGAGCAAAATTAACTATATCATAGTATTATGTATTACTTATTTTCGGGATTAGGTAACAAAAAATAATACTTTCATAAAAAAATCAGCAAATCAACATTACCCCGAACCCTCAACAGGCTTGTTGGATGGTTAGGAAGATCTTTGAAGCTCGAGGTTCCCTAGAGAATATTATACTTTCACAAACACCTCAGAAGAGCCTAATCAGGCAAATATACTTTTATCTGCTTGGTGACTATGCAAGGGTTGAATGGAAAAGCATCATGTTTAACAATGTTGCACGACCAAAAGCAAAGTTCACAATGTGATTATTGATGCATGGAAATCTATTGACAACTGATAGATTAAGAAAATGGAGTATACATGTGAATACACAGTGTGCCTTATGTCAAGAGTGGGAAGAAACAAAAGAACACCTGTTTGTGCACTGTAGATATGCAAGAGTTGTATGGACAAAAGTATGGCATTGGATACAGTTACATGAGCCTGCTACAAGAGGTTGGAGTGAATACAATCAATGGATCATCAAGTGTTTAAGAGGGAAATGCCAACAAGCATTGATCTTCAAACTGGTCTATGCAGAGGCTATTTACCATATTTGGATCGACAGGAACTTACGAATATTTGAACAAAGGAGTAGACAATATGAAAACATTGCAAAGGAGATAGCTTATATTTGTTGTATTCAGGCACCCCCTTGGATCAAAGCTCAACTACAATCCTATGTCTTCTAATATAATCAAAGTAGAGAGTAGGTAGCTTGCTATGTTTATTTCCTATTGAGATAGCTAGCTTTGTTCGCTTATCTATGGATTTGTAATTGATTGCTTTGGTGATTAATAAAATTATGTTAGTTACCAAAAAAAATACTTTTTATCATATATTCCTACATAGGTCATCGAAATTCACAATAATGTATTGTCACGACCCAAAATTCATTAAAGGTCGTGATGGCGCCTAACACCACTATCAGGCAAGCCAACAATAAGAATTTAACTTAACTATTCATTTTAGTATTTTACAAATCGTAAATTTCCTTCAATTAAATAGTAAGAGATAAAATTTTAAAGAGTAAATGATAATATCTTCACGACAACCATACGGAACAGCCCATAATCATCCCCAAAATCTGGTGTCACAAGTGCATGAGCATTTACTAGGAAGTAAAATAAAATACATCTATCCAGAATACAAATTGAACAGGAGAATATAAATAACTCTGAAGGATACTCTGCTGGTTGCGGAACGTAACATGAAATGCAGTTACATGACCCAATTTTCCCTCATTTGGTTATCGTGATGGCACCTAGTCTTAGGGACTAGGTAAGCCTAACATTTACTGAATAACAACAATAATAAATAACATCTAACAACTTTTGAATGGATTCCTCTATAAAATTTACAATTCCCAAAACCCATTAGTACAAGTCATAAGCTCTACAGAGTTTGCTACAACCTCTAAATACAAATGCTTGGAAATAGGTAAAAACAATATGAATACAAAATAGGAAGGTGACTCCGAAGCCCGCGAACGTAGCAATATGTTTACCTTGAGTCTCCACAGTAAAAATCCGCACAACTAGCAAATGATCAACTTGTAGTATGAGTACACCACGACAGTAACCAGCAAGTATCAAGACTAACCTCAGTGGAGTAGTGACGAGGAACAGTCAAGACACCTACTGGACTAAATAACCTGGACAAAGTATAAGTATATAAACAACAGAGTATAATACCTACATAAAGACTGCGTGATATGACTAACAATACAGTAATTTCAATAGGAAAGGACAACAACAAGTATCAGCAAAATTCCATAATAATGACACAGAAGGGTGAACGTAAACACAACCTAAATCCGAAATCACAGATATAGCAAGGACAAATAATAACTCAACAACAACGACCACTTTCGCATCAAGTTTTCTTTATGTCAAAAAACACTATGAGGTACTGAACCTCGGACAATTCACAACTCACGGGTCCCAACACCTGAACCCCAACACTTGGCATCATGTGCCCTCATTACACTTCATAGCTGCATTGACGACTCAAGTGCCAAATAGAGCCATTCTCACATAGAAGGCAAGTAAACAAGGGTGTGCATCTATACTCAACAATATCAAGGAAACCTCTTATCCGATAAGAGTGCTTAACTACATGTATGTTTGTGCAAGTGTCCTAACATAGTTCATACTAGCTAGTGAGCATAAGGAAAACAACAGACATCACGCAGAATATTTTCTCACAACTTTCACAAGATAAAGCTCACACAGATAAGTGTACCACTACACAAATATCAACAACAAGAATGCCCCCAGACCATCACAAGTTATCACAAATCAATCCCTGACATAGCCCGTCTTGTCTTGCCACGTGTGCAATAGTAAAGTAAATGCTCGCCTTGTCTTGCCACATGTGCATAATAATGTTCCCACCTTATCTCGCAACATGCGCAACCCATATATATATATATATATCCCGCCTTGTCACGCCGCATGTGGAAATATCAATAATAACAATAGCATGACAGAAATCTCGTGCAATCCCATAACAAAGAGATGTCAACAAAGGGTAGTCCCGAGATATCTTGTCGTAGTCCCAAAAATAAATGCTCAACAGGGGATCTCCCGAGGTACCGCCTCGTAGTCCCAAAAATAAATATGCAAGACAGAGGGATCTCTCGAGGTACCACCTCGTAGTCCCAAAGTAAATATGCAAGAACAACAAGTACAACATCAACAATACCACTAATACAAGGGTACGACAAATAAATCAACTCAGAAATTCCAGAACTCAAAGGAACAGAGGAATTAATTCACAAGGAGTGGCCACAATAGAGAATGCTAGTCATAATAAGAATAGCTCAACAAGAAAGAAAATATTATGTAACAATAGTTCACAATGTACAGTTCGACAACGACGAAGCTAACACAAGGCGAATAATTCCAAATAAGGACAAGTCAACTAAAATATAGGATATCTTCTTTTAAGGTTGGCAATTAAGAAAGATATACAACAAATTCAATTAGAGATAAGCAGCGGAAAGATAATCATAGCCTCAATTAAGGATGAACAATTACAAAAGAGATAATTATAACTTCAAATAAAGATAAGCAGTTAGGGGAAAGATAGCATGGCAATAGAAGAGATAACAATTTCAGTTAAGGCACAAATGACTCAAATAAGCATCAAGGGCGGATCATGAAGCAATTAATTCTAATTAAGGCAGGTAGAGGTGAAACTAGTGATTAAGAGACGTATTCATAAAATAACAACTGCATAATCAGTGAATACAAGGACCTAAAAACCCTAAAAGGCCAACTTTCCACAAATACGTCCGCGCACGTACTCGTCACCTCGCGTACACGGACTACAATTAGCATAGAAGACTCAAATCCTAAGGGGTAGTTCCCACACGAAGTTAGGCAAGGTACTTACCTCGAACCAAGCTCAATCAATCAGTAAGAATGCCCTTTCCTCGATTATCCAACTACGAATGGCCCAAATCTTGCCAAACACAATTACATATCATGAATAACATTATGGAAAACTAATTTAAATAATAAATCTACGATTTTAGCAAAGAATCGAAAAATTCGGCTCAAAAAGTCGACCCGAGCCCATGTCTTGGAATCGGTTAAAAATCACAAAATACGAACACCCAATCAACCATGAGTTCACTCGTACCAAAATTATCCAAATCCGATATCAAAATCCCAATCAAAACTCAAAAACTTAGTTGAAGAACTTCTCTCATTTTCCCATATTTCTTAATTAAATGATGAAATCAACAATAGATTAGTGGAATATAACCATAAATGAGTTAAGAATCGTTACCCAAAAGCTTCATCTGAAAATCTCCCAAATTATTGCCCAAATCCGAGCTCTCAAAGTCCCAAAATGAAAATGAGACCAAACCCACGAAATTTGATCTTTTCTGCCCAGCGATCTCGCACCTGCGAACCCATAGTCGCACCTGCGATGCCGCACCTGCGGAAACTCTATCGTAGGTGTGGACTTGACTTACACATCTGTGTCCGCTTCTGCAATCAAATGGCCTCACTTGCGAGTGTGCGCCTGCGAACAAATTTCCGTTTCTATGGACTGCCCCTCCAGCTCACTCTCCTCATCTGCGGAACTTCAGGCGCATTTGTGGGCTCGCAGATGCGGAAATTCCCTCGCAACAGCGACCCTGGCCATCACTTCAATTCTGCTTCTGCGCTTGGCCTCTCGCACGTGCGTGTCCGCACCTGCGGCCACGCCACCGCAGGTGTGATTACACTAGAAGCTTGAAAGCTTCAGCAATTACACAAGTTCAAATTTTGATCCGTTAAGCATCCGAAACTCACCCGAGGCCCCCGGGACCTCAAACAAACATACCAACCAGTCCTATAAAACCATGCGAACTTAGTCGAGTCCTCAAATCATATCACACAACGCTAAAAACACGAATCACTCTCCAATTCAAACTTAATGAACTTTGAAACTTCAAACTCCTACAGCTGATACCGAAACCTATCAAATCACGTCATATTTGACATTACGGACATACTCCAATTTCCGGAATCAGAATCCAACCCCGATATCAAAAAATCCACTACCGGTCAAAATCTCCAAAAATTTGACTTTCGCCATTTCAAGCCTAAATCAGCTACAGACCTCAAATTTACAGTCCGGACACGCTCCTAAGCCCAAAATCACCCAACGGTGCTATCAGAACCGATAGAACTCCATTCCGGAGTTGTTTTCACACAGTTCCGATTACGGTCAAAATCCTAAGACTTAAGCTTCCAAAACTTGCATCCTTCTTCTGATTTGACTCTGAATCATCCGGTAACTGAATTCAACCATGCAAGCAACTCAATACACATAATACAAAGCTTCTCAGGACCTTATGCCGCCG
The DNA here is from genome assembly GCF_000715075.1 of Nicotiana tabacum. Classification (NCBI taxonomy): domain Eukaryota; kingdom Viridiplantae; phylum Streptophyta; class Magnoliopsida; order Solanales; family Solanaceae; genus Nicotiana; species Nicotiana tabacum. Next base: position 16,446,009 of record NC_134091.1, read on the forward strand.
ATCGAGACTAAAATTCTCAAAATGATCGGCCGGGTCGTTACATGTAGCTTGCGGTAAGTCCCCGCATCATCCGTGCCTCTGCGCTCAAAGGACCACCAGACATAAAAGTACCTGCACAAAAATGTGCAGCATGTGTAGTATGAATACATAAATCAACGTGTACCCAGTAAGTATCTAGCCTAAACCCGGAGGAGTAGTGACGAGGGCTCGACATCGACACTCACTAGTGGTCCAATAATATCAGGTACAGTAAAGAGGTGAACAATTACGAATACAATAGGCTCAAGCTCTCAATTAGAAAATTTCCTCCTCAACCGGAGCATATATATAAATATATAGTGGACCTCACCAAAATGGGTCGTTATACTTCAAATCAGGAAAAACTCACATATACATTGGCTTCTTGCCAAATGTTACGCATGATTTCATGAAGATATTTTATAGAAGTACCAAGGCGTACGACACCGATCCCATCATAATATGTGCACTGCCGAGGGTCTAACGACACGAATCATAGATTCATCTATTAACCTGCTGAGGCGAACAACCCGCTCCCATGAGAGTGTCGTACATAAATCCCGCCGAGGCGAACGACCCGATCACATTAGAATAATAAGCTTTAATGGGTCCTTGACCCCACACACGAATAAACGTGTGAGTTGTAATTTCTTTAACGAAAAACCTTTCAATGAAACATACATATATATATATATATCGCGGACACAATTTCATAAGAGGAGTACAATTATTTCGTGACTAATCATGAGACTCGTGAAGTCTCTACAATAACGAGTCTATCACTCTACGCATGTCTAGTCTCAAGTCATAATGTTAAATAAAAGAATTAAACGAGCAATGATAATCTCTATAGTGCAAGTATAGCATGGTGTTAACCTAAGTCTACTCGGACAATAACATGAATTTAGCTACGTACTGACTCTTGTCACCTCGTACGTACGTAGCCCACGCATCAAGTTACACATATTAAATATATCACCTAGGGATAGTTTCCCCCTCACAGAGTTAGACAGGAGACTTATCTCGCCTCAAAGCTTACTTTCCGGTCCACAATTCTGCTTTAAACCCTCAACTCGGTGCCAAATGACCCGAAACTAGTCATATGACATTTAAAATAGTCAATACATGTTTAAGAGTTCATTTCCTAACTATTAAAGTGATTTTCCAACCCAAATTGAAGAATTCCTAAAATTCACCCCCGGGCCCATGTGCTCGGATTCCGAAAATTGTCGACGAAAATTATTAACCATAACCTCATGAAATCAAATATATGCTTTTCACCAAATTCCACAATCATTTCCGTAGTCAAATCCCATTCTTATCCAAAACCTAGGTTTTTCATCTAAACCCTTGATTTCACCAATTTTTACATGTTAATCTACCCATACTCTATGTATTTAACTCATGTTGTTTAGAAATTACTTACCTCAAAGTGCTAGGTGAAAGCCCCCCTTCCAAGAGCTCCAAAATCGCCCAAGAGATGAAAGAAAATGAGCTAAATGGCCTAAGTACCGCATTTAATACAGATGTGCCCAAGTTTCAGATATCGCATTTGCGACAACTGGTTCGCAAATGCGAAGGTCGCAAATGCGATAAATCCATCGCAAATGCGAACCTGGGCTTCTACTGGCAAGGTCGCAAATGCGACCAAGGAGTCGAAAATGCGGACACTGTTGAGATCGCAAATGCGACAAAAGTATCGCAAATGCGAACACTGCCCAGGTCAGGCTTCTTCGCAATTGCGAACCCTTTCTCGCAATTGCGAACCCTTTCTTCCAAAATGCCAACTTTCCACAATAGGTGCCGAAACGCTCCCGGTTCATCCAAAACTCGATCCGGGCATACGCCCAAGTCCAAAATTATCATACGAACCTGTTAAAACCTTCAAATCCTGATTCCGAGGTCGTTCACGTGAAATCATACCTTAGTAAATTCTTTCAACTTAAAGCTTCCGAAATGAGAAATTTTCTTTCTAAATCAACTCCGGACTTTCCGAAAGTCAATTCCAACCACCCGTACAAGTCATAATACCTGAAGTGAAGCTACTCATTGCCTCAATTTGTCGAACGACGTGCTAGGGATCAAAATGACCGATCAGGTCATTATAAGTATATAAGAATTTTTATAGGGCAGTATTCTTTATTTATTGAACTAGCTAAATTGGATCAACATTTATCAATTTTAAGAACATATATTTTCTTTTACTTTTTGTTCAATATATTTATTTAATAATAATTACTTAATGTTTTAAGATTGTATATTAACTTATATAGGGTACACATACAAAGTGCGTACCTTAAGACTAGTATTATATTACCCTTTAAAAATAGAGTTCACACTAGATAAAATAGTCATTTAACTCTTCTCCTAATATTTAGGACCTAGAAATTCATTGAAATTTGGTTATTATATCTTTCTTTATATAAACTAGGTACCTAAAGTTTAGGAACATTAGTTTTACCTTAAATAAATATTTTAAAAAGTCAATTTGGAACATTAGTTCAAAATTTATAGATGCCCGTCTGAATTAGGTTATACATGGAAATTGAAAAGTGATATCCTAATGGTACTCAAATTGTATTCATGGTTAATAAAATAATTTTTAAACAACAAAAAGTATTTTTTTGAAGAATATTTTACTTCATGTAACGACTTGACCGGTCGTTTTGAGCATTTGTACTTCGCTCAGTAGTTTACGGGCATTAGTATCTACGTATGATGTATTATGACTTATGTAAATCATCGATTTTGATTTTCAGATTATTCAGAATCGATTTGGAAGAATGAATTTCATGGATTAAGCTTTATGTTGTAAGAGTTGATCAAGTTTGAATTTTTAGTATTTGACCTCGGATTGGAGTTTTGATGGTTTCATTATGTATGGATGGTGATGTAGGACTTAGACGTATGTCCGGATATGCATTTGGATATTTCTATAAGGTTTTGACACAAATTGGCGAAAATTAGAAATTTGAAGGTTTGAAAAATTCATAAGTTTAACCGAGAGTTCACTTTTTGGATATCAGATTCGGATTGCGGTTAAAGAAATTTGAATAGCTTTGTTATGTCATTTGGGACTTGTGTGCAAAATTTAGGTTCATTCCGGGTTGATTTAATATGTTTCGGCGCGAATTTTGGAAGTTGAAAGTTCAGTTGATTTATGTTTGATTTGAGATGTGATTCTTTGTTTCGATATTGTTATGTGTGATTTGAGGCCTCGAGTAGGTCCGTGTTATATTTTGGGACTTGTTGGTATATTCGGACGGGGTCCCGAGGGGCCCGGGGGGAGTTTCGGATGAGGTTCGGATCATTTCGTCGCATGTTGAATTCCCTCTAGGCTGCTAGTTCTAGTGTGGTCGCATCTGCGGCCAATTAGTCACACAAGAGACATCGCAGATGCGGGGTTATCTTCGTAGAAGCGTAAAGAGGGAATTGGGCATGAGGATCGCAGGTGCGGGTGCTTGGGTGCACCTACGAGACCGCAGATGCAGATCAATGTGCGCAGGAGCGCAATCGCAGAAGCGGGCACCAGATCGCATAAGCGGTAGTTGATGGTCCAGGGATTTTTTTGCAGAAGCAAAATTTTTCCGCATAAGCGACATTGTGACCACATATGCGGAAACAACTAGGCAGAAGCTATAAAAATTGAGGTTTTGGTTCTTTTATCATATATTGAGATGTGGGACTCGGATTGAGGCGACTTTTGAGGCAATTTTCATCACAAGGTGTAACGACCCGACTGATCATTTTTAGAATTAGCATCCCGTTCAGTGGGTTAAGGCCCTAAGCAGTTTCGTAATGTGTATTATGACCTGCGTGTGTGGTCAAGTTTGGCTTTCTAATGATTCAAGATCAATTTGGAAGAAACATTTCTTATTTTGAAGCTTAAGTGAAAAGAGTTGACCTGAGATTTGACTTTTGTCTCGACGACTCTGGAATGGTAATTTGATGATTCCAATAGCTTCGTATCATGATTTCGGACTCAGGCGTGCGTCCAAATTTTCATTTGGAGATCCATCGAATAAATTGAAGCTTTTTGGCGAAAGTTGGAAATTGGAATTCGGAAGTTTGACCGGGAGTTGACTTTATTGATATCGAGCTCAGATTTTGATTCCGAAAATTGGAATAGCTTCGTTATGTCATTTATGAATTGTGTGCAAAATTTGAAGTAATTTGGGATTGATTTGATACGCTTCGATGCAAATTATAGAATTTGAAAATTTCATAACTCATTATTTGATTCGAGACGCGATTCATAGTTTCAGCATTGTTTGATGTGATTTGAGGCCTCTTCTAAGTACGTATCATGTTTTGGGACTTGTTGGTATGAGTTGGCGGGGTCCTGAGGGGCTTGGGTGCATTTTTGGATCATTGGTTGAGAGACTAGTAGAGTTAAGAAATTGAGAGTTTGACCAGGTCAATATCGGGTCAAGACAACCTCTTTCATTGTTTTGCGTGTGCGAGCAGGTCCGTAGTGTGTTTTATGATTTGTGTCCGGGATGTTCCGGATGAGTTTCGGGGTGGTTTAAGATCATATCGGATCATTTCAGAGAAGTTTGGTGTAACGACCCAACAGGTTGTTTCGACTTTTAGAACCCCGTTTCCCTAAATAAAACTCCTCGAATGTGTTTGTAATGATTTATGACTTGCGGGGATGGTTGGTTCGGAATTTGGATGTGTTTGGGTTGAAATCGGAACACTTGGTTCCTTAAGTTAACCTTAAAAGGTCAAGTTTGACTTCGGTCAACATTTTGAGAAAACGACCTCATAATTGAGATTTGACGGTTCCAATAGGTTCGTATGATGATTTCGGACTTAGTCGTGTGTTCGAATCGGTTTTTGGATAACCCAGGAGCGTTTTGGCGCTTAATAGTGAAAATCAACTATTTGAAGGTTTAAAGTTCTTTATAATTGGTTTGGAATAGGTTTTGGAGTAATCGAGGTCCGTTTGGAATTCCCAGCTGGGAATAGCTCCGTATAGTGATTTAAGATTTGTACACAAAATTTGGTGTAATTTCGAGTAGTTTAAGTATGTTGCGGCGCATTGGAAGTAAATTGAAGAACTTTAAATTCTTAAGTTTGAATTAATTTAGTTTAGGGTATGATTCTTAGATTTGATATTGTTTTACGCGTTCCGAGAGTTTGAGCGAGTCCGTTTTATGATTTCAAACTTGTTGGTATATTCGGGCGGGGCCCCGGGGGTCCCGAGTGTTAACTAGACGAGGATCAGACCAATTTTGGGAAATTCAGCAAGGACTGAAGCTCCGTGCTACTGCCATAATCGCACCTGTGCTTGGACAGCCGCAGGTGCGAGCTCATAGGTGCGAAAGAGAGGAGCATGCCCCGCCATTACAGATGCGGAGTACTTTGGCGCACCTGCAAAGGTGCAGGCGCGAAGGTTTTGTGCGCAGAAGCGGAGGGATGCGCAGTTGCGAAGGAATGGGCGCACCTGCGCTTGCGCAGAAGCGAGCTCTTCTTCCGCAGATGCGGAACCAGGAAAAGAGGGAAAATGCTCACCTGTGAAGAATTTCCGCAGGTGCGAAAGCCGCATGTGCGGTACTCCTTCCGCATGTGCAAAAAACCTGTCTGGGCAGAACCTTAAAACGGACGAAAACTCAGTCCATTTCTTTCTATTTTTCATCCATTGTTGAGCGATTTCAGAGCTTTTGAGAAGGGGGTTTCAGCTAACAATTGAAAGGTAAGTTAATTCCACACCCCTTGAGTTATATACATAGATTATAGGTAGATTATAACTAGTAAATCTTAGAAATCAAATATTTAGAAGAAAAACCAAGATTTTTTTTTATAAAAATGAGATTTTAACCACGAAAATAGTTATGGAATTTGGTAGAAATTATATATTTAAGATCTTGAGATTATGAGTAACGTTTCCATCCGAACATTTCCAGAATCTGAGCATGTGGGCCCGGGGTGAATTTTAAGAATTTTTATCATTTTGGATAAGGTAATTTATTTAATAGATAAATTTCGAATCATTTAGCATATATTAATTATTGTGTATAATATTTGGATAGTTTCGGATCTTTCGGCGTCGAATCAAGAATTCAACGCGATGTGGTAATCGGAAAGTGAACTTTGAGACGAGGTAAGTCTTTTGTCTAATCTTGTGAGGGAGAAATTACTCCATAATGATTAAATTGAATAATTATTGCTAACTGCGGGGGCTACGTACGCACGAGGTGACGAGAGTCCGTGCGTAGCTACTATTAATGCTAAAGTCTAGGTAGTTTAGGACTCAAAGCATAAATTACTTGTGTGCATTGTATTCTTTGTTTAATTAACATTAATTGATACATATTAATATATTGTGAATTGTCAGATAAAGATATTAAAGGATGGAAATCTCATATTCTTGATTTTCTGTTTAAATTAATTAATTGTTAAAAGAAATTGTTCTTCCTCCCGAATTTATCTTATAATAAATATACTCTCCTCCCGGAGATACATAAGAAAATGGCCTCATTTCTTGTGGAGCGGGCCGAACGCCTCGGCAGGATAGATGCATCCATAGATCGTGCCGCACGTCCCTTGGCAGTATACACAAAACTATGGATCGGGCCGTACGTCCTCGGCAGAAATCGTGCTTAATAATAATAATCACACGATACCTTAATAGTTTATTTTAGCTTGTGAAGCTAATAGATAAATTGGAAATCTTTGGAATTTATTGAATTTTTATTCCTGCTTGTTAAGGAATTATTGTTATTCCTGTAAATGAGAGTAATTGATAAATTTGGAAATTTATTGGAATTGAAGAAATTTAATTAATATATTGAGAATTACTGTATTTGAAGGAATTTAATTATTTCTACTGGTCAATAAAATTACTGTTAACTCTGTGAATCACGTTGATATAAATATTTCTATTTCATGATTATTTAATATTATTGACCCATAGTGAGTGTCAAAGTCGGCTATCTCGTCTCTACCTCTTCGAGATTAGGCTTGATACTTACTGGGTACATGTTGTTTTCGTACTCATACTGCACTTGCTGCATATTTTATTGCGCAGGTACACATATGTCTAGTGGACTTGTGGGCGCAGAAGTGTGGTTAATAATTATGGGGACATATGTGAGCTGCATTATGTATTATGATCCGTAGCCTACAGAGTCTCCTTCAGGGTTATTATATTTTTCCTGTCTAATTTGTATTCTAGACAGATGCTGTATTTTATTTTTAATTCCCTTGTAAATGCTCATGCACTTGTGACACCGAATTTTGGGAATGGTTGTGAATGTTTAGAAATTTATTGGCTAAAAATATTTATCATCTACTCTATGAGTTTTATCTTTACAATTTCATTAAAGAAATTTTTATTTCAAAAATACGAAAATGGGTAATTAAGTTAATTGATTATGGTTGGCTTGCCTGACAGTGGTGTTCGGTGCCATCACAGCCTTTTTGGATTTTGGGTCATGACAACATGGTATCAAAGCACTAGGTCCACTTAGGTCTCACGAGTCATGAGCGAGTCTAGTGGAGTCTTGCTGATCGGTACGGAGACGTCTGTGCTTATTTTCGAGAGGCTACAGGGCTATTAGGAATACTTCCCTTTTTGATTCCTCATCGTGTGATTCAATTCCTTTGAGACTTATACCTATTTTTCCTTCCTATTCAATTTTATGCGACGGTGAAGCGCTTGTTAAAAATTGGGGATCGAGGAAATTTTAATGGTACTACAAATGTAGTACAGGATGTTTCTCCCTGTGTAATTAATTGGGCTATTGTCGTCGCCTTGTGAAAGGCTGCTCTGTCATTTCAAATTAAGTATCAGTACTACCTAAGGTTTTGAGATTTGGCATTGGTTGTTATGACGATTCGTGCGTTGTTATCGCACAGTGTTTACGAAATGGTAAAATGCTCGTCTATGTGTCAGGGCAGTAAATGACTTGAAAGAAGGTTTTCTCAGTACGTGATTCTGAGGTTCCATGTTTTAATTCCAGTGGAGAAAAGGCAATCGGACCATGAATGTTCAGGTTTGGGGTTGATGGAGTAACGAAGCTTGATATTTTTGAGTGTGGTATAGTTCTCAATTTTGATGTGGTGTCGTCACCTTGTATAATGCATTAAGGTTTGCTAGTGTTATGGTTTTCTTCAACTCGCCTTCACGATGGGGTGTTAGGAATTTGTATAGGGGAAGCAGTCATTAGAGGTCGTGGTGTGCGGTGATTCAGGATCGAAACAGCATTCCTAATATTGATGTCTCGAGAAGGATGATCGTCAGAAAGGTTTAAAGCTGGTAATGGGCTATTGGTTCAAGTGCTACAGAGACGGATTTTTAGTAAGGCAACAACTAGGCAGCGAAGGATGAGAAAGGACATGCAGAAGGTGTCTTGTGGTGGTTGAGTTCCTAGAAGGCCAAGTGTAAGAAAACAGAAGTCAAGTAGTTGCTTAAAAGAGAAGGGTTTGACAAAAGTGGAAGAGTGGCAAATTGGCAAAGTAGCATATGGGTTATGTGGTAGGATAACTACACAGCTTGAGGAAAGTTTGAAGTGATTTGGGATTCATGGTGGACAGTGACTATGTCTACGGGCTTAATTTGGAATATTGGCTGCTATATTAAGGAAGATTTGGTGTGATTGGAGAGAGTTGCTTGATATGAAGAAGGATACAACATGACTTTGGATTGGAATGTATTGTCGCACCTCTAGTTGACGTCCATGAGGAGTGAACGGACTAGTGCAGCTGGTGAATGAGCTCAGACTCAGGATGATCTATTGATTTCGTAGTAATTGCACCCAGTGCTGCAACGTTGGAATATGTTAGCATGTAATTTCCACAGCTGGGTTATCTCATGTGAGTAGGTTAGCGGTCGCGTGGTGTTGACGAAGCTTCTGCGAAGAATTTTACTAGCTACCCGGTAAGAGATTTAATATGTAAATGTGGCTAGTGGTTCGGAGTATTTATTAAAGGTTAATGGAAGGATTTCGAGAAAATTTGGCGAGTTGCGTGTGTAGGATCATGTCAACAATGAAGAAAGAATCTCGGTGGATTCCAAAATTTTGTAATTATAGCTTCAAGCTAAGTGGGAGAGCCCCACCGTCTATGATTGGATTACGTAGTGTCAACTTGTGCGGTTTTTGGTTATCGGTGTATTGGTGGGTCATTGCAACTAAGGAAAGAAAACATCAATGGTAATTTGAGCAAAGTATTTGCGGAATGTGTGCCATATTTGGGCTTATCAATTCATATTCAGGTTTTTGGAAGACTTAGAGTTTATGCTTCGTGTAGATGTAATGCACAGGAAAGTGAAATAGTCAGATGTTTCCTTGATAAAGTGTCCATGTGCTAGCAGGGCCCTGGAATTGATCATGTTGGGAACAGGTCAGAGCAAGTGACTCTCAATAACGGTCCTAGTTTGTAGTATGGTTGAGTATCGAGCTTTTGCAGCAGATTATGAAACGGGGCTTAGAGTACTCTGCGTTATCTTCAAGTTGTGGTGTAGCAATAGAGAAATGGAAGAAAATAAATTCGGATTCATAAAAGAAGTATCAGAATGGGTGTACCAATTGAAGATGTGAAAGTGCGCACAAGGAGGGATATGAGATGATTAGTGGGTTTTGAAACAACGTGGTCTCATGAAATAAGGTCACTCGGGATGAGTACGGATTTGAGTTCATAATGTAATGAATAGAGCTATTATTATTTCTAAAGCAAGTTGAGAATAAATTGAGAAAATACGGGTCGGCTAACAATGGTTGAATCGGCATGATGGTGGCAGTGATTAGTTCCGTCAGCGCATTGAATTATGCGTGTGTATTGTGGCGGTACGTGCGAGGCTTGACGGATGCCGTAATTGATTTTATTTGGAGGAATTCAAGTATTATGACATGTTATGTATAAAGGGATCCCAGAAGAGTTATGGTGGTTTAGACCACTACTTGAGACCGGTATTTTCTGTGGATATGGGAATTCAGTCAGGTATTGCAATGGTTCTCTTGAAATAAGTTAAGTAGAAGGTTTATATATGATGAAGTGTTTACCCTATTAGTGGTTCGGGAATTATGATGGAATTCTTGTGCTCCGGCGCATTTGCGTGATTAAGTGCACTAAGTAGCATGGAGTTCGAAAGTTGAGTATTCAAGATTTCGGTTCGGTGCTAACAAGGATGTCATGAGCTCGGATGAGCAGGAAAAGGATTTAGATGTTTAAAGTAATATGGTATTGTTTTTGGCATCATCTAAGGTCGATGTCAGGTGTAAGAGACCTTGTGTATTGATTTGTGGATTCTTGTTATGCTTTACAGCATTAGTGTAACCAGTAGCATGGATGTGCAGACTTGTTACCTGGTGCGGAAGGTCGTGGGAGCGTGTCTCACGGAAAGATTGTGTAAGAGTGACATGTAGTCACATGATTGAGTGAAGATTAAAACCAAGTATAAAGATTGTGGTAATATTGCTGATTCAAGAATTTATGCTTGGAGGGCGCTCGGTTCATTTGGTTGTCGATTGTGGAAGTATTGCTCCGGTTATGATGGCTATTCTTGTGTGTTATGGGAAAAGGGTTATTATGGATCCTTGAAAGGTTATTAGCCTAGCAAGTTGCAATCAGAATCGGCTTGACGTCTGTGGATGGATTTAAATATGAATACGAGCTCTATATCAGGCCGGATGTGTTTATTTCAGCATAAAAGCTCCCTATGGAGGAGTATTTGGACGTTGGATGTTGTTTCATCGTCGACTATTTCATGTAATACTATATTGTGCCGTGTGAGTTATGAAACGGCTTAATAAATTTCTTATGTGATGAGGTTCCGCGTAGCGATGGTGTTGTGTGAGCAGGATGGCTCTCGAGATTCAGATCATATATCGCATCTTAGTTGTGCTTGAGTTTTGTAGCGTATTCCACTATAGGTTCTTCCAGGGATGATATTATGCACCGAGTGTGCTTGTGTCCGATATTCGGATATTTTCTAGTAATAGCATTCTAGCTCGATAAGTATTTTCTTATAGATTCCTTTTGTGCGGATCTGGTGGCACGCTGCCACAGGTATATTGTTTCGATCGGGTTGCACCCCGCAACAGTATCATGTATGGATCGGGTTGTACGCCGCAACAGTGTGATGTTGAGTACAATTCCCTATATTCTATTTTGTGTGTTTGTGTCACAGTTTTTTAGGAAGGTTCATGACACCTTTTCAGTTGTCTAATTAGTCACGTGGGTTGAATAATCCTTTCCAGAGTTCGTTTTTCTTGTGTATCGCAATCGAGACCGTAGCTTATTAGCTCATTGTGGCATCATATGAGGCTTTTTGATCGTGTCTGAGGTGGTTTATTGCCTGAGCAACTTATACTTGGCGAGACGAGATTATTGGATTCTGTATCAGTGCGATCAGATTATATGAAGTGTAACAAAGAGCGAATACCATTATTTGGTTATAATGAGGCAATGGTTCTTGTCAGAATGAGATACTCAATAATTGTTGACTCGGCAGTTGGTTATGAATTTCTACACATTTCTTCCATCGTGGAATCATTTCAAGAGTTGGAACATGACTTATATGTATCATGAGGTGTGTTGTGAACATCATATTCGTGGAATTTTGGTTATTGTAATTGGAGGATGTTATTATAGTCATGTGAATGATGCGATGCATGGTCTAAATTCAACAACGGTATGCAATCCTGTATTGGTGCATCGTGTAGTGATTTATATGACATTCATAGGTTGGAAACATGCATAGTGGAGAATTCTGGATGTTAGAATTGGGCCCTAAGGCTTATTTGCCTAAATAAAGGGGAGAATTTTCAGATTGGCTCGAGTCAATATGCTCAACTGGGTGTGGTAGCAAGGGTAGGTGCACGAGGTGTTAAACAGTAATTTTGGATAACTCCGGAACACTCCTTAGCACGTTCGAGGACGAACGTATATTTAAGTGGGAGAGAATGTAATGACCCAACCGGTCGTTTCGACTTTTAGAACCCCATTCCCCAAAATAAAACTCCCCGAATGTGTTTTTAATGATTTATAACTTGCGGGGATGTTTGGTTCGGGATTTGGATGTGTTTGGGTTGAAATCGGAACGCTTGGTTCCTTAAGTTAACCTTAAAAGGCCAAGTTTGACTTCGGTCAATATTTTGAGAAAACGACCTCGGAATCGGGATTTGACGGTTCCAATAGGTTCGTATGATGATTTCGGACTTGGGCGTATGTTCGAATCGGGTTTTGGATAACCAATCGCAGGTGCGAAAGAGAGGAGCCTGGCCAACCATCGCAGATGCATAGTAATTTGGCGCACCTGCGAACGCGCAGGTGTGAAGATCTTGTGCGCAGAAGCGGAGGGATGCACAGGTGCGAAGGAATGGGCGCACCTGCGCTTGCGCAGAAGCGAGCTCTTCTTCCTCAGGTGCAGAACCAGGAAAAGAGGATAAATGCGCACCTGCGAGGAATTTCCGCAGGTGCGAAAGCCGCATGTGCGGTACTCCTTCCGTAGGTGCGAAAAACCTATCTGGGCAAAACCTTAAAATGGACGAAAACTCAGTCCATTTCTTTATATTTTTCATCCATTGTTGGGCGATTTCAGAGCTTTTGAGAAGGGGGTTTCAAATAGAAATTGAAAGGTAAGTTAATTCCACACCCCTTGAGTTAAATACATAGATTATAGGTAGATTATAACTAATAAATCTTAGAAATCAAAGATTTAGATGAAACACCTAGATTTTTATAAAAAAGAAATTTTAACCACGAAAATAGTTATGGAATTGGGTAGAAATTATATATTTAAGTTCTTGAGATTATGGTTAACGTTTTCATCCGAACATTTTCAGAATCCGAGCACGTGGGTCCGGGGTGAATTTTAGGAATTTTTACCATTATGGATAAGGTAATTTATTTAATAGATAAATTTCGAATCATTTAGCATATATTAATTATTGTGTATAATATTTGGATAGTTTCGGATCTTTCGGCGTCGAATCAAGAATTCAACGCGATGTGGTAATCGGAAAGTAAACTTTGAGACGAGGTAAGTCTTTTGTCTAATCTTGTGAGGGAGAAATTACTCCATAATGATTAAATTGAATAATTATTGCTAACTGCGGGGGCTACGTACGCACGAGGTGACGAGAGTCCGTGCGTAGCTACTATTAAGGCTAAAGTCCGGGTAGTTTAGGAGTCAAAGCATGAATTACTTGTGTACATTGCATTCTTTGTTTAATTAACATTAATTGATATATATAAATATATTGTGAATTGTCAAATAAAGATATTAAAGGACGAAAGTCTCATATGCTTGATTTTCTATTTAAATTAATTAATTGTTAAAAGAAATTGTTCTTCCTCCCGAATTTATCTTATAATAAATATACTCGACTCCCGAAGGTACATAAGAAAATGTCCTCCTTTCTTGTGGAGCGGGCCGAACGCCTTCGCAGGATAGATATGCATCTATGGATCGTGCCGCACATCCCTCGGTAGTGTACACGCCACTATGGATCGGGCCGTATTTCCTCGACAGAAATCATGCTTAATAATAATAATAATCACACGATACCTTAATAGTTTATTTTAGCTTGTGAAGCTAATTGATAAATTAGAAATCTTTGGAATTTATTGAATTATTATTCCTGCTTGTTAAGGAATTATTGTTATTCCTGTAAATGAGACTAATTGATAAATTTGTAAATTTATTGGAATTGAAAGAATTTAATTAATATATTGAGAATTACAGCATTTGAAGGAATTTAATTATTTCTACTGGTCAATAAAATTACTTTTAACTCTGTGAATCACATTGATATAAATATATCTATTTCATGATTATTTAATATTATTGACCCATAGTGAGTGTCAAAGTCGGCCATCTCGTCTCTACCTCTTCGAGATTAGGCTTGATACTTACTGGGTACACGTTATTTTTGTACTCATACTGCACTTGCTGCACATTTTATTGTGCAGCTACACATATGTCTAGTGGCCTTGTGGGCGCAAAAGTGTAGTTAATAATTGTGGGGACATATGTGAGCTGCATTCTGCATTATGATCCGCAGCCAACAGAGTCTCCTTCAGGGTTATTATATTTTTCCTGTCTAATTTGTATTCTAGACAGATGTTGTATTTTATTTTTAATTCTCTAGTAAATGGTCATGCACTTGTGACATCGGATTTTAGGAATGGTTGCGAATTGTTTAGAAATTTAGTGGCTAAAAATATTTATCATTTACTCTATGAGTTTTATCTTTACAATTTCATTTAAGAAATTTTTATTTCAAAAATACTAAAATGGGTAATTAAGTTAATTGACTATGGTTGGCTTGCCTGACAGTGGTGTCCGGTGTCATCACGACCTTTTTGGATTCTGGGTCGTGACATTTGGGTTTGCTAGTTTCTGGTGTGGCATTGTTCATTCGCAATTGCGAACAATTATTTTGGAATTTATTGTACATTCGCAAATGCGAACCTAGGCAGAAGACTTAAGGATCAAACTTGGTCATTTTTCCATTTTCGTTTTAGATTTTTGGAGCTCGATTTTGGGCGATTCTAGAGGGATGTTTCACAAGCTTGATTGGGTTAAGTGTTCCATATCCGAAAATGATTATATTTAATGATTCTATGGTTACTCTCATCAATTATTAGTGAATCAAATGGAAGAAATTGGGATTTTTACAAAATCTTTCAAAAACGGAAATTTAAGATTTGAAGGTCGATTCGTTATCGGAATTTGATAAAACTGGTATGGTTGAACTCATATCGTAATGGGTGTTCGCATTTCGTGAAATTTCTTTCGGGTTCCAAGATATGGACCCCGTGTTGACTTTCGGGTTGAGTTTTTAATGTGAAATTGTAAGTTGACTTTACATTATCCGAAATTGTTCCCGATGAATTTTAATGAAGCTATGCAATTAATTTAGACAGGTTTGATCTGTCCGGAGGTCATTTCACGCAAGAAAGCTAATTTGGAATATAGGCATTACTCCAAAAAGGTAAGTATCTTGCCTAACCTTGAGTGGGGGAATTACCCCGTAGGCATTGAGTCGTATATGCCATTTGTGTAATGTGAAAGCCGTGTGCGCAAGGTGACGAGTACGTACTAGGGCTTATATGTGCAAATTTTATTGGTTTAGAGTCTTAGACATTTTATGTATTAAAATGAAAATTGTTGGCACTTATTAAATACTTTATTTATCATGCCTCATTCCTTGTTTGCCGAGTTTGTTTTTATATGATAAATTGGTGTGATTGTGACTTAACTTTTATGTAGATTTTGTGTTCTGTGGAGTTGACATTTCGTGGAAATAATTTCATTAAGGATTTTCATCTCCAAATAATTAATTAATTTAATTTGAAAAGAGGTATTATTCTATTTACCAAGAATATGGATTAAAGAAGGCGTTGTTCTTGCTGAGTTACTTTTCCATCCTTGTTGTTGTTTTTTATATTTTATATATATTGTGTTAAACCGTGGGCTATCTATGTGAAATTAATTAGTTTCGTCGTACCTTTGGAAATGTTGTGGCCTACAGACAATTTGTACATACGAGTTGATTATGATGTGATGTTTTGATAATATTTTGTGAATTGATGTGTAATTTGGGTTACTATTATGCAGCATATAAGGGTGGCATTCCATTGTTGTCGTTATGCGGGCATTATGGTGGCATTTTACTTTTTTTATATGTGTTGGGATATTGTCTGGGAGGAGTGATAAGGGAGGCTATTAAACGAAGCGATAAGGGAGGCTATTATATGAGCAATAAATGTGGCTATTGATATTGTTAAGGCGGAGGGATAATGAAGGCTATTATAGGAGTGATAAGGCTGGCTATTGTCAGGGATGATATGCAATGATGTGGGGTTATTGTGCTGGTGATTTTCATGTGATGTTGTGATTTTTCTTGTGTTTATTTTTATATCTTGTTGTCACGTCCTTAGTCTTCAACTAAGCGCATGTACGACACTTGACAACTTGCTCACGATTTTGCACAACTTTCTCACGTTCTTGCTATGCCAAGTCAACCTTACTACATTAAAGATTACAAAAGGGAATGTTAGAACACAAGAGAATTGCCAAAGGAAGCTTTTGTATTACAGAGAACTTGATTGTTTTGCTTGTTGAGTTACAAATGAATGCACCCTATTTATACTAATCACCTACGGGCCAGTGTGTAAATAATAATTATTCCACGAGTCCTTCCATATTTATAAATAAGTACACCCTCTAGAATTTTCTACATAACTAGTATGTCATCACTTTGTAACTTGCCATCCTCTTCAACTATGTCTGCCCAACTTTTCTTGCTACCACCATGCTCCATTTGCATGGCGCGAAGATAGGCTTTGGAATCCTTTACTTTCGGCTTAGATTCCAAGCGCATACCCCCAATGCAGGGGCTCACTGGCTAGATCGGGCTGTCTGTATGTTTGCTAACTCTTCTGCCTGTAAAGAAGGTTGCTCTTTTGTCACCCTTGTGTGCCTGAGCAAAGTTCCCGATCATTGCTGCAAGCTTCCCTAACTCCGGGCATTCACTTGCGCGATGTGATCCTTTACAAAAGTAGCACCCTCCCTTAGGCACGTACTCACTACCGTTTTTCGTCCCCTTGCTGTTTCTCTTGGACCCCTGTCTGTTATGGGATGGCCCCTTGCCATTGCCCTTGTATACCTCGGCTATGCTTTTTCCGTTGTCTTTGTTATGATCTCCTCCACCTCTCTCGGCGTTGCCTTCTTTGGACTTGGTAGGATCCATCTTGAAGTCAACGAGCGACTCGACTACCGCTATGGCTTCATCCAAGTTGGCTACTTGATGTCTTCTTAACTCCTGCTTTGCACAATTTTGCAACCCATCCATGAAGTAGAAGAGTGAATCTTCCTGGGATAATTACGTGATTTGCAGCATTAAGGTAAGGAAATCGCGCACCTACTCCTAAATTGTGGCCGTCTGTCGGAGCTCCCTTAGCTTTCGTCTAGCCTCATACACCACATTCTCCTGGTAGAATTGCTTCTTCACCTCTTTCTTAAACTGTTCCTACGTCACAATCTTGTATTTCCTCTTCTCCATGTCAAAACATTTTCGACGCCACCACAACGTGGCAATATCTAAGATGTATAACACAACAGTGTTGATCTTGGCCTTGTCGTCTTTCAGTTTGCTGTGCTTGATGTAGTTCTCCAAGTACTAAAGGAATTTCTCTACTTCTTGTGCATCATGAACACCTTTGAACACCGGTGGTTTGGGAGCCTCGATCTTGGTCTCCCTCATCATAATAACATTACTATCTGCCTCGGATACACCAGCATTGACATGTTCCTCGAGTAGTTCTATCTTTTCCTTCATAGCTCGATAGTACTCAAGACCTCCATGAGTCTGTATTCCAAGGCAGCGATGGTTTGCCTTAGCTCCATCTCAGTCTGTGTACATCCCTCCAAGTTATTTCGGATATTCTCAATCTCCTCAAGAGCGTGTTTCTCAATAACGCTAAGGGTGCCTTCCACCTTTCCCAATCGTTGGCGAAATATCTTCACGGCATCCATCCCCACATTCACCTTTATCACCCACTCTTTACTGAGTGAGACGTCCTATGGCAGGACCTTCACTTCATCCTCTCTCGCTTTAGTGGCAGATGAATCTTGGAATGTAAGCCCCTCGTTTGGTACAATCTCGGGCGGCACCTCCTGGCTCTTGTTGGTAGCATTCCTCTTTTTGTTACAGTTCTTCTCGCCAACAGCATCCTGGATGATGTTGGCTTGGGTGTTGACAACGTTAATTTCTCTGTCCTTTGCCATTCCCTTAGTTGCAACCTTTTCTCTTATACCACGTTGTCACGTCCTTAGTCTTCAACTAAGTGCACGTGCGGTACTTGACAACTTGCTCATGGTTTTGCACAACTTTCTCACGTTCTTGCTATGCCAAGTCAGCCTTACTACATTAAAGATCACTAAAGGGATGTTAGAATACAAGAGAATTGCCAAAGGAAGCTTTTGTATTAGAGAGAACTTGATTGTCTTGCTTGTTTAGTTACAAATGAATGCCCCATATTTTTACAAATCACCTAGGGGCTAGTGTGTAAATAATAATTGTTCCACAAGTCATAATTCTCTTTGTGTTCTTTCTACCATTCCCTTAGCGATCTTGAGTGTAGTAAGGCTGACTTGGCATAGCAAGAATGTGAGAAAGTTGTGCAAGATCGTGAGCGAGTTGTCAAGTGCCACACGTATACTTAGTTAAATACTAAGTACGTGACATTGTGCAACTTGTCTTGTGTAATGACCCAATAGGTCATCTTTAATTTAAATATTCATTTCTGTATTTTGAGACCTCGAAAAGCACTATTCAGCATTCCTCGACTTGCATGTGCAATCCATAAATTTTTCCAAAAAGTTTTTATATCAAAAATTGATTAACATGTGAA
This sequence comes from Nicotiana tabacum, assembly GCF_000715075.1. Lineage (NCBI taxonomy): Eukaryota > Viridiplantae > Streptophyta > Magnoliopsida > Solanales > Solanaceae > Nicotiana > Nicotiana tabacum. The sequence continues at coordinate 16,464,396 of NC_134091.1, forward strand.
ATAGAGCTTTAAAACTCAAATGAGTTGACTTCGGTCAATGTTTTGAGCCAACAGACCCGGATCGATATTTTGACAGTTCCTGTAGATCCGTATTGTGGTTTGGGACTTGGACATATGCCCGCAATCGAATTCGAAGGTCCCTAGCTCAAATTATCGGCATTTAACTTAAACTAGAAATTTAAAGGTTTAAGAATTCCTAAATTTGGTCATAATTGGGTTTTGTTGATACCGGGTCCCGATTTACATTCTGAGAGTTCGATCAGCTTCGTAACAATATTTATAACTTATGTACAAAATTTGAAGTTATTCCGAGGTATGTAGGCACGTTTTTCGTTATTTTTGGAAAATAAAAAATAAAAGGTTCTATTTTATAAAGCTTCAATTTTTAAAGTTTGACCGGAGATTTGATTTTTGAGCAAACGACCCTGGAATGGAAATTTGATGATTCCAATAGCTTTGCATAGTGATTTCGGACTTAGGCGCATGTTCGTATTTGGAATTGGAAGTTCATAGGACAACTCTGCGCATTTTGGCGAAAGTTGGAAAACAGAAAATTTTTGGAAAGTTTGACCGTTAGTTGACTTTATTGATATCGGGGTCGGAATTCAATTCTGAAAAAATGGGAATAGATCCATTATGTCATTTATGACTTGCATGCAAAATTTGAGTTTATTCAGAATTGATTTGGCATGTTTCGGCGCGAGTTAAAGAATTAAAAATTTCATAAACTCATAAGTCCGAATCGACGCTTGATTTGTAGTTCCGCCGTTGTTATGTGTGATTTGAGATCTCGAGTAGGTCCATAATATGTTTTGAGACTTGTTGGTGTGTTCGGACAGGGTCCCGAAGGGCTCGGGTGAGTTTCAGAGTTGTTTCGGACCATTTTTTATGTAATTTGTAACTGCTAGTTTTTGATAGCAGTGTGCAAAATTTCTGATGCGCAAAGATGACTTTGGAGGCTTATATCTTGCAATCTATAAGAAATCTGGAAATTATCAAAACATAAAAGTTGTAGTCCTTTGATTCTAGCTTCCATAAATATAAAGCATTCATCATTTAGACATTTTTATAGAAAGTTACAATCGATTGATTGAAGGCTGGTAATGCAAATTTTGTTTGCCTGGCAACGTGAATCGTCAGAAATTTCTTATGCACATGGCTAACTTGGTAAACTTATATCTTGCAATCTATACGGAATATGGAAATTATCAAAACATGAAAGTTGTATCTCTTTGATTTTAGTTTCCAAAAATATAAACCATTCATCATTTGGACATTTGTACATAAAGTAACGATCGATTGACTGAAGGCTAGTAATGGAAATCTATGCAGTTTTTGTTTGCCTAGCAGTGTTATCGCCATAAATTTCTTATGCACATGGCTGACTTTGGAAGCTTATATCTCGTAATATATAAGAAATCTGAATATTATCAAAACATAAAAGTTGTAGCCCTTGGATTCTAATTTCCATAAAGATAAACCATTCATTATTTGGACATTTGTACAGAAAGTTATTATCAATTGACTGAAGGCTAGTACCACAATTGTTGGCTTGAAACTTTTGAGACAAGTCGCATCTCACAGATGCGACTTGCCTGGACAGAATATATATGTCCACAGTCTGACATTTTTGTTCATTTTTAGAGTTTTAGACCTCGGTTTTGGGCTATTTCAAAGGCATGTTTCACGAGTTTGAGTTGGGTAAGTATTCTTTATCTGAAATTAGTTATATTTCATGATTCCATACTCATTTACATCATGAATCCATAAATTTATGGAAGAAAAATCAGTTTTTTATAAAATCATCCAAAAATGAAAATTTAAGATTTGATAGCCAATCCGATGTTGGAATTCGATAATTTTTATATGGTTGAACTCGTATCGAAACGGGTGTTCGGATTTCGTGAGTTATTTTGGGATTCGAGACGTTGGTCCCACTGTCGGTTTTTGAAATGAATTTTGTATTATAATCCGGGAAATTAGTAATTTCATATGGAATTAATTCCTACGATTCGTGTTGAGAATATTAAATTGTTTGTGACTAGATTTGAAGACTTCAGACATCAATTCGCGAGGCAAAGGGTTATTGGAATCTTGAATTTCTTTGCGAAGAGAGGTAAGTGTCGTGGTTAACTTTGACTTGAGGGATTACAACCCTTGAATTATTGTAACGTGAATTTCATGTGTAACGACGTATAGGCGAGGTGACGAGTGCCCATACGTTATCAAATTGATTGTTTGCACATTTATCTGGAAATCATAAGTTATTTTAAATCATGAATTAAATAATATCTAACAATTTTTTAAATAGAATTCTTTATAAAATTTATAATTCCCAAAACTGGTAGTACATGTCATAAGCTCAATAGTGTTTGCTATAATTTCCTAAATACAACTTTTTGAAATAAAGTAAACAGTGTGAATACAAAATAGGGAGGTGACTTCAAAGCCTGCGAATGCAGTAGCAGGTTTACCTTGAGTTTCCACAGCAATAATCCACACATCTAGTTAATGATCAACTCACTTCGAAATATCTGGATCTGCACAAAAATGTGGAAAAGTATAATATGAGTACACCACGGCAGTACCCAGCAAGTATCAAGACTAACCTTAGTGGAGTAGTGACGAGGTACAGTCAAGACACCTACTGGACTAAATAACCTGAACAAGTATAAGTATAGGAACAACGGAGTATGATATCTACATAAGGACTACGCGAAATGGCAAATAATATAGTAATTTCGGTAAGAAAGGAAAACAACAACTATTAGCGGAACACCATAGTAATGACATAGAAGAACGAACGGAAACACATCCTAAATCCAATGAACACAATTAAAAGAAGGACTGGTAGCAGCTAGATGAAAACAACCACTTTCACACCAAATTTTAGTCAATAAACTCCACGAGGTACCGAACCTCATATTATTCACTACTCACGGGTCCCACTACCTGAACCCTAACACTGGGCATCTTGTGCTCTCATTACACTTCATAACCGTACTGACAACTCACGTGCCAAATAGAGCCATTCTCACATAGAAGGCAAGTAACACGGGTGTACATATATACTCAGCAATATCAAGAAAACCTTTTAACCCGATAAGAGTGCTCAACTACGTGTATGCTTGTGCAAGTGTCCTAACACGGCTAATGCCATCTAGTAAATATAGGAAAATAAATGGACAGCGTGTAGAATGTTTTCTCACAACTTTTCAGAAGATAAAACTCACACAGGTAAGTGTACCACTACACAAAATATCAACAACAACAATGCCCCCAGGCCATCACAAGTCATCACAAATCAATCCCTGACATAGCCCACCTTGTCTCGCCACGTGTGCAATAATAAAGCAAATGCCTGCCTTGTCTCGACACACGTGTATAATAATATTTTCACCTTGTCTCATCACATGCGTAACCCATATATATATATGTATGTATGTATGTATGTATATCCCGCCTTGTCACGACGCATGGGCAAATATCAATAGTAACAATAGCACGGCAGAAACCTCGTGCAACCCAATAACATTCGCAAGATAAAAACCTCATGCATCACGATAACAACAACCGCACGACAGAAATCTTGTACATCACAATAACAACAACCGCAACAATGACTATAATACAAGGGTACGACAAATAAGTTAACTCAGAGATTCCAGACTTAAAGAAACAGAGAAACTAATGCACAAGGAGTATCCACAATTGGGGAATGCTAGTTATAATAAGAAAATCTCAACAAGAAAGGAAATACTATGTAACAATGGTCCACAATATACAGTTCTACAACGAGGGAACTAACACAAGTCGAATAATTCCAAATAAGGACAAGTCAACCAAAATATAGGATATCTAACTTCTTTCAAGGTTGGGCAATTAGGAAAGAGATACAACAAATTAAGTTAAGGATAAGCAGTTGAAAGATAATCATAGTCTCAATTAAGGATGAACAATTACAGAAGAGATAATTATAAGTTCAAATAAAGATAAGCAGTTAGGGGAAAGATAACATAACAATAGAAGAGATAAAAATTTTAGGTAAGGCGCAGATGAATCAAATAAGCAACAAGAATGGATCATGAAGCAATTAACTCTAATTAAAGGAGGTAGAGGTGAAACCAGTAATTTAGAAACATATTCATAACAAAACAACTGCATATTCAGTAAATACAAGAACCTACGAACACAAAAAGGCAAACTTTCCACAAATAAGTCTGAGCACGTACTCGTCACCTCGCGTACACATACTACAATTAGCATAGAAGACTCAAATCCTAAAGGGTAGTTCCCCCACATGAAGTTAGGCAAGATACTTACCTCGAAGAAGACAGACTGATACTCAAATAACTTCAAAGCACAAATGAAACTTATAAGAAACTATTCCGGATCATAAAGCCTCAATATTTATCAAAATCTAAAAATCGACCCAATCGATTCTAGGTGAATTTCGCGTTCGCGTGTCCCCTCCATTTTCCTCAACTCAAAACATAAATTAAATGATAAAAATAAAGATAAAATCATGGAAAATAATAAATTCTAGGTGAAGAACACTTACCCAATCGATTTTCTTGAAAAACCCTCGGAATAGAGTACTATTTATTCTGCCCAGATCTTAAAGCATCGCGAACGCGGAAGGGTGATCGCTTTCGCGAAGAAGAAAAGTGAAGGCTGCCAGAAGAACCTTCGCGAACGCGAGCAAAGGGACACGAATGCGAATCACAAGGGACAAGAACCTACGTGAACATGCAAGGGGACACGCGAACGCGAAGGGTAAATGATCACCAGTGCTTAGGGCATAGTTTCTACTACGCGAACGCGGAAGGGAGGATGCGAACACGAAGAAGGAAAAAGGCAGACCTTCACGAACGCAAGAGCTAGAATATGAACGCGAAGAGGAAACATTATGCGGGTCAGTAGAACACTACGCGAACGGGAAAGGCACTTTGCGATCGCGCAAAAAGACATCAGATGACAGAAAACATCAGTTCAAATTAGGAGGAAATTACCCGTGGCCCATCTGAAACACACCCGAGGCCCATGGTACCCCATCTAAACACACAAACAACATCAAAACTACGAATCGCACCATGAATCAAACTTATGAACTTTCAAATATTCCAACTTCCAAAACTCGCACTGAAACCCATCAAATCAACCCGGAATGACGTTAAAATTTGCAGGCAAATTCCAAATGACATAACGGAGCTGTTCCAACTCTTGAAATTGAATTCCGAACCCGATATCATCAAAGTCACCTATTAGTCAAACCTCTCAACCTTCAAAACTTCAACTTTTCCAACATTTGCCGAAATGTTCCAAATTACCCTACGGACCTTCAAATCCAAATCCGGAGGCACGCCTAAGTCCAAAATCACCATACAAAGCTATTGCAATCACCCAAAACCCATTTCGAAGCCGTTTACAAAGAAATCAAATTCCGGGCAATTCTTACCGCTTAAGCTTCCAAAACGAGAATCCTTCTTCCGATTTGACTCCGAATAATTCGGTAACTGAATTCAACCACGCACGCAAGTCAATACACATAATACAAAGCTTCTCAAGACCTTATGCCGCCAAACGAGACTTACATCCTCCCCATCTTAAATAAATGTTCGTCCTCGAACATGCCAAGAATAGCCTCGACGTCTTCAAATCACTGAATGCACATATCCAACATAAATCCGCGGGTGACCCCACGTCACCCCAATCCACATAAGCCCGACGACACCATCTCAATTGTAATTTATCCTTTCTACTAACACCGTTAAGCCTTAGAGTCAAAATTTTCACCTTCCATTCATCTCTAAAAGACCCGATTCTAAATCCACACCCGATATCAGTCTCAACCAGCTGCAACAACTCATTCCTACTCCCACAAGGTACGACCACTCAACATGACATGCCACACATAGGCCCATCATAACATTTCTGATCATAATAGCTGTCCGTAATCAAAATCAGCACCGACAATTAGCCTCGTGTCCGTTAGAACCCTGTTTCAAACCTCCATAACACTGACAATAATGTACGAAATATGAAGACCTCTTAACTATACACCTGAATCAACAAGTCACAACTAACAAAACCGGGCAAACACCCCGTAAGCTAAAACTCAAGAAGCACAGATGAAAAATGATTGAATATGTAAAGAGGAACACATAAGAGAAATATCAAACAAGTCCGACAAGCACAACTCTATATGAGTACTATCCTACAAATCAATTTAAAAGGGAAAAATTAAAGTGTATGAACAAATCACAAGGATTTCATCTTGATATAACTTCCACCGCGACACACAGCCCGGCTCAAACATATCAAATCACATGGAAATCGTGAGGGTCTCACCCTCAACTCTGAATCACAAGTCGAATACACATCATACCAATGGAAATCTTCCATTAACTCAATTATGCCAATAAAATCACAACACTTACTAAACTCTCACCCCAGTAGAGTATCAAATCATAAATCGTAACCAGATTACTCAGGAATCACATCAAACCTACCATAATGGACAACATGATTTTACTTTTACCCTGGTAACTCTCATTAATGAATAAAAATGATAGACACGGGCTACCACTTATAGAATCTCCCAACAGGGGCAGGCACATAAACAGAATACTAAGTCATAAACTCACCCATAGGTGGGGCAACAATAGGGGAACTCGCCCCGATAAGTAGAGCCGAAACAAAATACGAATGGTGCCCCTCTGTAACAAATCAAAGCATACCTATATGGCATCATCTAGCATAGTGGCCTCAAGCCTACTATATGAAACACATCAACTGGCCGGGCCTCCCCCTCTTGGGAGCCCTCTACTCATCTGAATACCTCATTGTGACACATCTGTCTGAAGTTTGGGACAATATCGCACCATGTGGCTGGTATCTCTACACTCAAATCAACCTCTCTACTGATGTGGTTGTGGTAACTGTGCGGTACGGTTACTATGAGACGCGTGAACACCTGAAACACTGTGCAAAGCCTGAAGTGCAAACTGAACTGGCTGACCCACAAAACCTCTACCATGCCGCACCCTGCCTTCGAAATAAGGACCAGTGGATCTCTGTGATCTACGAGGCCTCATCACCTCCATGTCCTCTCTCTCCTAACCTCGTCTGCCCTCTCTCTCCCGGCCCCGCTTGTCCCCTCTCTCCTGGTCCCACATACCCTCTATTCGGTGAGCGATTCCTACCACCTGCTAAAATTAAACATCTGACTCTAACTCCCGAGGCATGCTGAACTGAATATCATGCATAAGCTCCTCAATGAACCTATGAACTCAATCCCTGACTATAGCGACCAAAGCATGGGCATGTCTAGCAAAATCACTAAATGTAACGACATACTCTGATACTAACATAGTGCCCTGGCACAGCTGCTCAAACTCTGCACTCCATGCGTCCCGAAGGGATTGAAATACAAACTCTCTCAGGAATATCTCTGAAAACTGAACCCCTGTAAGTGAAGCTGCATTGGCCGGACTACCCAACTCATACGCCTGCCACCACTAATAAGTCGCTCCCTTAAGCTGGAACATAGTAAAAGCAACCTAACTCATCTCAACAATACCCATAGTTTGGAGAATGCGATGGCACTCCTTTAGAAAATCTTATGTACCCTCTGAAGGCAAACCACTGAAAGTATGAGGGTCATATTTCTTGAACCTTGCAAGTCTAAGTTGCTCTTCCTCAGATGTTGCTGCCTTATCCACGGGCTGAACTGGAACCACAGGCTAAGTCACCATGACACCTGGAACCTGACCAACGTGGACTCACTGCTCTGGAGTGTGGGCTGCGGGGCTCTAGGTTCCTCCCTCGGACTATGAAGTAGCTGGTGCAACCGTAATCAACCCCGCATGAGCCAATGTACCAAACATGCTCAGGAATTGTGCTAAAGTCTCCTGAAGTCCGGGGGTAACAGCAGGCACCTCTGGTACCTGCCCCCAACTGGAGCTACTTGTGGCTCCTCAGCTACTGCTCTGGTATGTGCTCTAGCTGCAGTACGTGCTCCTCGTCGACTTCTTCCTCTACCTCTAGCTACACCTGCTCCGAGAGCAGCATCATCAATAAATGTAGCTCGTGTCATCACCATCTGTGAGAGAATAGAATGATAATAGTTCAAACTCCGAGATCAATAAGCTCGCACGATAGGAAGGAAAGAAGTTAGATTGTCCTAATATTTTCGTAGCCTCTCAAAGATAAGTACAGACGTCTCCATACCGATCCGCAAGACTCTACTAAACTCACTTATGACTCGTAGCACCTATGAACCTAGAGCTCTAATACCAACTTGTCATGATACAATTTTCCCTCCGTTGGGTATCGTGATTGCACCTAGTCTTAAGGACTAGGTAAGCCTAACATTTACTGAATAACAACAATAATTAAATAACATCTAACAATTTTTGAAATAAAAATATCTATAAAATTTACAACTCCCAAAACCAGTAGTACAAGTCATGAGCTCTTCAGAGTTTGCTACAAAGTTGTAAATAATTTGAGGTAGAGAAAATGGTTGGAGCTTTTGAAAGACTATGATATCACCATTTTGTATCACCCGGGAAAAGCCAATGTGGTGGCCAATGCTTTGAGTAGAAAGGTTGTGAGTATCGGCAGCCTTGAGTATATTCCAGTTGGTGAGCTGCTGCTAGCTACAGACTTTTAGACTTTGGCCAATCAGTTTGTGAGGTTAGATGTTTTAGAGCCCAGTCGGGTTCTAGCTTGCACAATCGCTTGGTCTTCTTTATATGAGCGCATCATAGAGCGACAATATGATGATCCTCATTTATTTGTCCTTAAGGACATGGTGCGGCACTTTGGTGCCAAGCAGGTTGCTATGGGAGATGATGGAGCTCTACGGATGCATGGTCGTATTTGTGTTCCTAATGTGGATGGGCTTCATGAATTAATTCTTGAAGAGGCCCATATATCCCGGTATTCTATTCATCTGGGTGCCGCCAAAATGTATCAAGATTTCCGACAACATTATTGGTGGAGAAGAATGAAAAAGGATATAGTTGCATATGTAGCTCGGTGTTTGAATTGTCAGCAAGTTAAGTATGAGCATTAGAGACCTGGTGGTTTGCTTCAGAAGTTAAAAATTCCTGAGTGGAAGTAGGAGCGTATCACTATGGATTTTGTTGTTGGACTCCCACAGACTTAGAAGAAGTTTGACGCAATATAGGTCATTGTGGACAGGTTGACCAAGTCAGCACATTTCATTCCAGTGGCAATTACCTATTCTTCAGAGCGGTTAGCTAAAATTTACATTCGTGAGATTGTCCGCCTTCATGGTATGCACGTGTCTATTATTTTAGATCAAGGTACGTAGTTCACCCCACACTTCTGGAGGGCTGTACAACGTTAGTTAGGCACGCGGGTTGAGTTGGGTACAATATTTCATCCACATACAGACGAACAATCAGAGCGCAATATTCAGATATTGGAAGATATGCTTCGCGCTTGTATTATAGATTTTGGAGGTTCTTGGGATCAGTTCTTGCCACTTGCAGAGTTTTCTTATAATATCTGCTACCAGTCGATCATGCAAGTGGATCTGTATGAAGCATTATACGGGAGGCGATGTCGTTCGCCATTTGGCTGGTTTAAACTGGGAGAGGCCCAGTTGTTGGGTACTGATTTGGTAGAGGATGCCTTGGATAAGGTCAAGGTTATCTAGGATTGATTTTACACATCTCAGTCTAGGAAAAAGCGTTATGTCGACCGTAAGGTTCGTGATGTTGCATTCATGACTGGACAAAGAGTATTGCTCAGGGTTTCACCTATGAAAGGTGTAATGAGATTCGGAAAGAATGGCAACTTAAGCCCTAGGTATATCGGACCCTTTGAAATTCTTGAAAGGGTTGGTGACATAGCCTAAAAGCTTGCACTACCACCTGGTTTATTAGCAGTTCACCCGGTGTTCCATGTATCTATGCTCCGGAAATATCATGGTGATCCGTCCCATGTGTTAGATTTCAGCCAAGTATACATTTATGTGTTCTGAGACCTCGAAAAGCACTATTTAGCATTGCTCGATGTTAAGAGGGAAAATAAGATCAAAATATATGACTTTTTGAACTTCTAAATCTATTTTCAAGGTTCGTTTAGATGTGATTATAAATTATGTTTCAGGAAAGATCTAGCATAGTTTTATACGGATACTGTCAGGTTTGCGTACATGGTCCGAAAATTTATTCGGAAAGTTTTTATATGAAAAATTGATCAAAATGTGAAATACAACTTTAAAACACAATTGAGTTGACTTTGGTCAACATTTTGAGCCAACAGATTCGATTCAGTGTTTTGATAATTCTGGTAGGTCCGTATCATGATTTGGGACTTGGGCGTATGCCCGTAATTGAATTTGAAGGTCCCTAACTCAAATTATCGACATTTAACGCAAACTAGAAATTTAAAGGTTTATGAATTCCCAAATTTGGTCATAATTGGGTTTTGGTTGATATTGGGTCCCAATTTAGATTCCGAGAGTTCGATCAGCTTCGTCACAATATTTATGACTTATGTACAAATTTTGAAGTTATTCCGAGGTACGTAGGCACGTTTTCCTTTTGTTTTTGAAAAATAAAAAAATAAAATATTTGATTTTATAAAGCTTGAATTTCTAAAGCTTGATCGGAGATTTGACTTTTGATAAAATTACTCCAGAATAGAATTTTGATGATTCCAATAGTTTCGTATAGTGATTTTGAATTTAGGCGCATGTTTGGACTTGGATTTGGATGTCCGTAGGACAATTTGGCGCATTTTGGCGAAAGTTGGAAAATAAAAGATTTTTGGAAAGTTTGACCGGGAGTTGAGTTTATTGATATCGGGCTCGGAATTCGATTCTGGGAATTGGAACAGCTCCATTATGTCATTTATGTATTGCATGAAAAAATTGAGTTCATTACGAATTGATTTGGCATGTTTCAGCACAAGTTATAGAATTGAAAATTTCATAAACTCATAAGTCCGAATTGACTCCTGATTTGTAGTTTTGCCACTGTTATGTGTGATTTGAGATCTCGAGTAGGTTCATAATATGTTCCGAGACTTGTTGGTGTGTTCGGACGGGGTCCTGAGGAGTTCGGGTGAGTTTCGGAGTGGTTTCGTACCATTTCTAGGTCATTTTTAACTGCTGGTTTTTGACACCAGTGTGCGAAATTTCTTATGCACAGAGCTGACTTTGGAAGCTTATATCTCGCAATCTATAAGGAATATGGAAACTATCAAAACATAAAAGTTGTAGCCCTTTGAATTTAGTTTCCAGAAATATAAACCATTCATCATTTGAACATTTGTACAGATAGTTACTGTCGATTGACTGAAGGCTGGTAATGTAGTTTTGTTGGCTAGCAGTGTGCATCGCCATAAATTTCTGATGCACATGGCTGACTTAGGAAGCTTATATCTCGCAATCTATAAAGAATCTGCAAATCATCAAAACATACAAATTGTAGCCCTTTGATTCTAGTTTCTAAAACTATAAACCATTCATCATTTGGACATATGTACAGAAAGTTACAATCAATTGACTGAAGGCTAATAATGCAGCTTTTGTTTGCCTGACAGTGTGCATCACCAAAAATTTCGAATGCACAGGGCTGACTTTGGAAGCTTATATCTCGCAATCTTTAAGGACTCTAGAAATTATCAAAACATGTAAGTTGTAGCTCTTTGATTCTAGTATCAAAACATGTAAATTATCAAAATCAGATTTCTTATAAAATCTTCCAAAAACGAAAATTTAAGATTGAAAGCCAATCCGATATCGGAATTAGATAATTTTTATATGGTTGAACTCGTATCGTAACGGGTGTTCGGATTTTGTGAGTTTTTTGGGATTCGAGACGTAGGTCCCACTGTCGGTTTTTGAAATGAATTTCAGATTTTAATCCGAAAAATTAGTAATTTCATATGGAATTAATTCCTACGATTCGTGTTGAGAATATTGAATTTTTTGTAACTAGATTTGAAGCTTTCGGACATCAATTCGCAAGACAAAGGTTTCTTGGAATCTTGAATTATGTTTATGTGAATTTCATGTGTAATGACATATAGGCAAGGTGACGACTGCCCATACGTCGTCAAATTGATTGTTTGCACATTTATCTGGAAATCATATATTATTTTAAATCATGAATTAATTATTATATTAATTATTTCTCTCATTTTCCTTGCTCAGTATTATTCCTTGAATTCATGCTATATTTGCTATATGCTTATTTAATTTGTGTGACTTAATTATTACTTGACATTTAGCATACTAAATATTAAATTGCTTATTTCCTCCTTAATTTCCACAATTAATTGCTACTTGTCATCACTTGTTTCTAAATAAATCATAACTATTATATGCTTGTTGTCTTACAATTTCATATTAATTGTTGCATTTATTGGAATAATTTCTTTTATTAGAACTAGTAAATTATGTTATTGAGGAGCGGGTTCCACGCCGCAACAGAAATGAAAGTGAATATATTGGAGGAGCGGTTTGCACGCCGCAACAAAATTGATTGAAAGTGAATATATTGAAGGAGCGGGTTGCACGCCGCAACAGAATTGATTGAAAAGATATATTGAGGATCAGGTTGCACGCCGCAATGAAATTAAATAAAAATTCATATATTATAGGAACGGCCCGGTAAAAAATCAATGCCAAAATCAATACCCTTATCGGGTGGCATACCTGGAATATTCTCTGAAAATACATCGGAAAAATTCCTTACTACCAGAACTGACTCCACGGTAGGAGTATCAACACTAACATCTCTCACATAGGCCAAATATGCATGAAACCCCATCTCGAACATTCATTGAGCCTTAAGAAATGAAAAATAACCCTGCTAGGAACATAATCTAAGGTACCTCTCCACTCTAGCCACGGTAGACCTGGCATAGACAACTTCACCTTTTTGGCGTAACAATCAAGGATAGCGTGATGGGGCGACAACCAGCCCATGCCCAAAATAATATTGAAATCCACCATATGGAGCAATAGTAAATCAGCTATGGTCTCAAAACAACTAATAGCAATCAAACACGACGATACACGTGGTCAACGATAATTGAATTCGTTGACAAGCAAATTCCCCGGGAAAACGAACTATCACCCACGGGTATAGATACATAAACATAAGAACTCAAAGAATTATGGGATACGCCCAAATACGGGGCAAATAAGATGACACATAAGAATAAGTGGAGCCTAGATCAAATAAGACTAACGCATTCCTATGACAGACCGGAACACTACCTAGGATAACAGAATCGGATGCAACTACCTCCGTCCTAGCATGAAAGGCATAATATCTGGCCTGGCCTCCCCCCTAGGGCGACATCTACCTGTCCAACCTCCACCTCTAGCTGGCTATGCATGTGGAGTAGCAACTGGTGCAATAATCATGGCTTGAGAAGCTTGAGGGCCCTGTGGAATAGGTGGGGCCTGATAGATCTGTGGATGTGCAATCCTCCTAATTCTGGGGCAATCCCTCATTATATAACGAGTGTCACCACACTCAAAACAAGTCCTCGTAAGACGTGGCTGTTGAGACTGGCTCGGGCCTAATCTACTGGACTGGCCACTGAAAGCACCCCATATAGGAGGTACAGTAGACACTGGCGTTGCATAATATAGAACATGTCGTTTGGGAGTAGCCGGAATACCACTGGAAGCTAGAAGTGCTGACTGAATAGGACGTCTCACATAGTCGTTACCATGACGGGCTGCAGCTGGTGCAAGAGAATTATTATATGTGCCAGAATCTCGAGGTCTCTTAGCTTCCCTCTCTTATCTCTCTCGGATCCGCATACCCTCCAATCTCCTAGCAATTGACACCACGTGTTGGTATGTGATGTCCATCTCCGATTCTCGGGACATACTGAATCTGATACTAGGATGGATCCCCTCAATAAATCGACGAACCCATTCTCGAACAGTAGCAACCAAGGCTGGTGCATGCCTAGCCAAATCACTGAATCAGATTGCATACTCTGACATACTCATAGAACCGTGGCGAAACTGCTCAAACTCTACGCGACATGTATCTCTTAGATTTTGAGCAACATATTCCCTCAAGAACATATCTAAAAACGGAGTCCAAGTGAGTGAAGCTTCCTCAGCTGGACTATCCAACTCGTATGCTCTCCACCTTTGCAGGCCTCTCCCCTAAGCTGGAATGCTAGGAAAGAAATCCCACTAGAATCCACAATACCCATAGTACGGAGGATACAATGACATTCCTCGAGAAAATCCTGAGCATCCTCTGAATCCAAACCACTAAAAGTGGGATGGTGGTACTTCTTGTACCTCTGGAGCTTGAGTTGCTCCCCCTCCAAAAATGTTGTCCTAGCCTCGGGACGAACTGGGATAACTAGCGACACTAGTATAACCTCTTTAGCATGGTCAACCAGGGCCCGTAGCTGTAGGGTACGGGCAGCGGGAGTCTGTCCTCCTACCCTAGCCTGAGATGTGGCAGGAGCAAGTGGAATCAACCCTGCCTGAGCTAGAGTGCCAAACATGCTAAAAAACTAGGCAAGAGTCTCCTAGGCAAGAGTCTCCTAAAGTGCAGGGCTAGTAACGGGCATCTGAGGTACCTGCTCTCCGGCTGGAGCTACTGGTGGCTCTACCGCAGCAGCTCGTGCAGGTGCTCTGGCTACAGCACGTGGTCTTCCTCAGCCTCTGGCTCGACCTCTACCCCGGCCCTGCATCTGGCGGCTCCAACAGGGGGCGTGGGTGTCTGATCATTGGATCCAGTTGAGTGTGTCATCACCATCTATGAGAGAATAGAAAGACAAGAGTTTAGAATTTAGAAGTCAAAAAATGCGCACGATAAGGAATCAAATAACTGAACATTTTCCCTAACAGTTCCATAGCCTCCCGAAGATAAGTATATACGTCTCCGTACCAATCCATGAGACTCTACTAAATCTGCTTGTGACTCATAATACCTATGAACCTAGAGCTCTGATACCATCTTGTCACGACCCCAAATTCCCTCTGTAGGATGTCGTTATAGCACCTAGTATCTAAAACTAGGTAAGCCTATCATATATGCAGAATAACTGAATATAAATATGAAAATCAATTCTTAACAACTGAAATAAATAAGAACGACAACTTAAATAATCACAACTCCTAAAAACACGGTAGCAATAAGTTACAAGCTTCTAAGAATTTATTCTAAGTGTCTCTATACATCAGAATCTAAAGAGAATAAGGAAAGCGACACAATAAGGATAGAAGGGGACTACGAGGTCTTCGGAGGCTGGCAGATATACCTTAAAGTGCCCCTATTGAGCATTTACTTTAGGGACTACGAGAAGGCATCTCGGGAGTGCCCTCGTTGTTTATCCCTATGTGTTGTGTTGTCATCCTTCTGTAGTTTCTCCTCGTTAAATTTCCAGTCTCTTATTACATTGCTATATTTTCTTCCTTAAATTATTATATACCACTAGGGCCCTGGGTACCGTTGTGGTGTACTCATGCTACTCTTATGCACATGTTTTATGAACAAATCCAGGTACCTCCTACCAGCCCCGCTATTAGTTGCATACTTGCTGCTGCTCTAGAGACTTCAAGGTATATCTGCCAGCGTCCGCAGATCTCGGAGTCCCCACTCTATCCCTTTCATGTTGTTCCTCCTTTATTTCTTCTAGTTACTGATGTATAGAAACAGTTAGACAAATTCTTAGAGCTTGTGACTTGTGATTACTGGGTTTTGGGAATATTGTTATACTCGAGCTGGTGGTTACTTGTACATGCCGAGCGGCATTTTTCCGCTATATAGTTATCTGATGAGAATTAGTTGTTGATTCTGTCTCTATTTACGATTTTTTTTCCCGCAATTGTTAGGCTTAAGAAACTAGAATCAAAGGGCTACAATTTGTACAGAGTAAGAATTGGGTCGTGACAAGTTCGTATCAAGGCTCTAGGTTCATAGGTGTTATGAGTCACAAGCAGATTTAATAGAGTCTTACGGATCGGTACAGAGACGTCTGTACTTATTTTTGGGAGGCTATGGAACTGTTAGGAAAATATTCACTTCTTAGATTCCTTGTCGTGCGAAACTGTTGACTTCGAAATTCTAAACTTCTGTCTTACATTCTATCACAGATGGTGAGGACACGTACATACGGATCATATGACCAGGCACCCGCGCCCCCTGTTGGAGGTGCGAGAGGTCTGGGACGGGCCCGGTGTAGAAGCAGAGCACGTCCACGTAGTGCTGCCAGAGGACCCACATGAGCTGCTATAGAGAGCTACCAGCAGCCCCAGTTAGAGCACAGGCACCTAAGACGCCTGTTACTGCACTTGCTCCTACCACATCTCAGGTCGGGGAAGGACCACATACTCCCGCCTCACGTACCTCAGAGCAGCGAGTTCACGTCGACTAGGTTCTAGAGGTCATACCAATGCAGCTTGTTGCTCCAGTTCAGCCCGAGGTTAGGGCATCAGTTTCTAAGGCGGAGCAGCTCAGGCTTGAGAGGTACAAGAAGTACCACCCTCCAATTTTTAGTTGCTTGGCGTCAGAGGATGCCTAGGGTTTTCTTGAGGAGTGTCACCTTACCATGGGTGTAGCAGTCAAGTGGGGTTTCTTTCACTACGTTCCAGCTTAGAGGAGCAGCCTATCAGTGGTGGCGTGCTTATGAGTTGGGTAGTCCCGCTGAGGAAACTTCACTTACATTGACTCAGTTTTCGGATATGTTCTGGAGGGAGAATGTTCCCCAGAGTCTCAGAGATGTATGGCGTGCAGAGTTGGAGCAGTTGCGCTAGGGTGCTATGACTGTGTCAGAGTATGCGGTTCACTTCAGTGATTTGGCTAGGCATACACTAACCTTGGATGCTATAGTTCGAGAGAGGGTTCATCAGTTTATCGAGGGGCTCAACCCAGTATCAGGCTTAGCATGGCCAGGGAGTTAGAGATGGATATTGCGTACCAGTAGGTTGTGGGAATTACTAGGAGATTGGAGGTACACTCGGGAGAGAGAGGAGAGGGAGGCCAAGAGGTCTCGCAAGTCTAGGACTTTTAGTGGTGTCCTTGCCCCCGCTGTAGTTCGTCATTGTATGGTCTATGTAATTCACCATGTTTATTCAGCATTTCTAGCCTCCAGTGGTAATCGGGTTACTCCTAGTCCCCGGGAACCTTGTTATGCACCACTAGTGTCTAGTGTACCTCCTGCATGGGGTGCTTTCGGCGGTATCTAGCTCAAGCTTGTTGCAGCAGCCATGCCTTGCGAGAGATTATTTTGAGTGTGGAGACACTCGCCATATAGTGAGGGATTGCTCCAGACTTAGGAGGGGTGCACCTCCACAGGCCACTCAGGCACAACATGCTCCACCAGGTCCCCGGGCTATGATTACAGCACCAGCTACTACTCCACCTACTCAGCCAGCTCGAGGTGGAGGTCGGGAAGGTAGAGGTCGCCCTAGAGGGGGAGGCCAGGCCATATATTATGCCCTTCCTGCGCGCACAGACATAGTTGTATCCGACTCTATCATTACATGTATTGTTCTGGTCTATCATAGAGATGCATCTGTCTTATTTGATCCAGGCTCCACTTATTCCTGTGTGTCATCTTATTTTGCTCCATATTTGGGTGTATCCCGTGATTATTTGAGTTCTCCTATTTATGTATCTACACCTATTGGTGATTCCATTGTTGTTAACCATGTGTATCATTTGTGTTTAGTTGTTCTTAGTGATTTGAGACCAGAGCCGATTTGTTATTGCTCAGTATGGTAGACTTTGATAGTATGTTGGGAATGGACTGGTTGTCACCCCATTATGCTATTATTGATTGTTACGCTAAGACTGTGACGCTGGCTATGCCAGGATTTCCATAGCTATAGTGGAGAGGTACCTTAGATTATACTCCCAGCAGAGTTATTTTATTTCTTAAAGTTTAACAAATGGTTGAGAAGGGGTATGACGCGTATCTAGCTTATGTGAGAGACGTCACTATTGATACCTCTATAGTTGAGTCAGTCCCAGTAGTGAGGGATTATCCAGATGCAATTCAAACTGATCTTTCGGGCATGCCGCCCAATAAAGATATCGACTTTGGTATTGACTTATTACCGGACACTCAACCCATCTATATTCCTCCAAATGGTATGGCTCCTACTTGATAAGGGCTTTATTCGGCCCGGTGTGTTACCTTGGGGTGCCCCAATCTTGTTTGTGAAGAAGAAGGATGGTTGTTATCATATGTGCATTGATTATCGCCAGTTGAAAAAAGTTACAGTGAAGAACAGGTATCCATTACCTCGTATTGATAACCTATTTGATCAGTTACAGGGTGTCAGAGTGTTTTCCAAGATTAACTTGCGTTCAAGCTATCATCAGTTAAAGATTCGGGAGCCAGATATCCCGAAGACTACTTTCAGGAGTCGTTATAGTCACTACAAGTTCCTTGTGATGTCAATTGGTCTGACCAATGCCCCAGCAACATTCATGCACTTGATGCATAATGTATTCCGGACCTATCTTGACTCATTCGTCATTGTGTTTATTGACGATATTATGGTGTACTCCCTGAGTCGGAAGGATCATGAGCAGCACTTGAGGATTGTGCTTCAGACCATGAGAGAAAAGAAGTTATATGCAAAATTTTCAAAGTGTGAGTTCTGGCTAGATTCAGTGGCATTTTTGGGACACGTAGTGTCGAGTGAGTGGATCAAGGTAGATCCGAAAGAAGGTTGAGGCAGTGTAGAGTTGGTTTAAACCGTCCTCAGCTATGGAGATACGGTGTTTTCTTGGTATGGCACGGTATTACTGTCGATTTGTAGAGGGTTTCTCATCTATTGCAGCACATATGACCAGGAAGACCCAAAAGAGTGCTCCGTTTAGGTGGACATAGGAGTGTAAGGAGAGCATTCAAAAGCTCAAGACAGCTTTGACTATAGCCCCAATATTGGTATAGCCTACAGGTTCGGGTTCTTATAGTGTATATTGTGATGTGTCGCGGATTGGTTTCGGTGCGGTGTTGATGCATGACGATATGGTGATTGCCTACGCGTCTAGACAGCTGAAGGTAAATGAAAAGAACTATCCTATCCATGACCTTCAGTTAGTAGCTACTGTTCTTACCTTGAAGATTTGGCAACACTATTTGTACGGTGTTCCTTGTGAGATCTACATTGATCACCGAAGTCTGTAGCATCTGTTCAAAAAGAAGGATCTTAACATGCATCAGCGGAGGTGGTTAGAGCTGCTTAAGGATTATGGTATCACTGTTCTATACCATCCCGAGAAGGCCAATGTGGTGGAAGATTCCTTGAGTGGCAGGGCGGAGAGTTTGGGAGCTTAACATATCTACCAGCAGCAAAGAGGCCATTGGCATTGGATGTTCAGTCTTTGGCCAACCAATTTGTTGGATTGGATATTTATGAACCGAGTCGAGTTTTGGGTTGTGTGGTTTCTAAGTCTTCTCTTTATGATCGTATCAGGGAGCGTTAGTATGATGACCTTCATCTGCTTGTCCTTAAGGACACGGTTCAACACAGTGATGCTAAGGAGGTCACTATTGGGGATGATGGTGCATTGAGAATGTAGGGCAGGCTGTGTGTGGCTAATGTAGACAGATTGCGTGAGTTGATTCTCCAGGAGGCTCACAGTTCTTGGTACTCCATTCATCCGGGTGCCGCGAAGATGTATCAAGGACTTGAGGCAGCATTATTGGTGGAGGAGAATGAAGAAGGACATAGTGGAATATGTAGCTCGGTGTCTAAATTCCCAACAGGTGAAGTATGAGCATCAGCGGCCAGGTGGGTTGCTTTAGAAGTTCGAGATTCCAGAGTGGAAATGGGAACGGATCACTATGGATTTTTTTGTTGGGCTTCCATGGACTTATCAGAAGTTTGATGTAGTTTGGGTGATTATGGATAGTCTGACCAAGTCAGGTCATTGTCCGAGCGCACTATTCAGATACTGGAGGATATGTTTCGTGCATGTGTGATGGAGTTTGGGGGTTCTTGGGATTAATTCTTGCCACTTGTGGAGTTTGCCTACAACAACAGTTATTAGTTGAGCATTCAGATGGCACCGTATAAGGCTTTGTGTGGTAGACGGTGTCGGTCTCTAGTGGGTTTGTTCGAGACGGGTGAGGCTAGGCTATTAGGCACAGACTTGGTTAAGGATGCTTAGGAGAAGGTTAAGGTGATTAAGGATCGACTTCGCACAGCCTAGTCTAGAAATAAGAGTTATACGGATCTAAATTTTTGCGATGTTGCATTCATGGTTGGAGAGCGGGGTCTTGCTCTGGGTTTCACCCATGAAGGGTGTCATGAGGTTGGGGAAGAAGGGCAAGCTGAGCCCAAGGTTTATTGGCTCGTTTTAGGTGTTACACCGAGTTGGGGAGGTTTCTTATGAGCTTGCCTTACCACCCAGTCTAGCAGGAGTTCATCCAGTATTCCATGTTTCTATGCTCTAAAAGTATCACGGCAATCCGTCTTATGTGTTAGATTTCAGCTCAGTCAAGTTGGACAAGGATTTATCTTATGTTGAGGAGCCGGTGGCTTCTTTGGACAGGCAGGTCCGAAAACTGAGGTCAAAGCACATAGCTTCAGTGAAGGTTCAGTGGAGGGGTCATCCGGTCGAGGAGGCGACTTGGGAGACCGAGCATGATATGCGCAACCATTATCCTCATCTTTTCACCACTTCAGGTATGTCGTAATGCTCGTTCGAGGACGAACCATTGTTTTAAGATGGGGAGGATGTGACGACCCGGCCGGTCGTTTTGAGAGTAATAGCCCCAATCCCCTATTTACTGCTTTCCCCGACTCATCTTATGCTTATGTGACTTGCCGGGAGGTTTTGTTCTTGGTTTCGGAGTATTTTGGGATACTTAGTCCCTAAAATGGAAGCTTAAGTTCTAGAATTTTGACCGTAGTTAGAACTGTTTGAAGACGACTCCTGAATGGAGTTTCTTCTTTTTTTTAGCTCTGTTGAATGATTTTAGACTTAGAAGCATATCCGGATTGTGAATTGGAGGTCTGTAGCTGAATTAGGCTTGAAATGGCGAAAGTTGAATTTTTGGGAAGTTTGACCGGAAGTGGACTTTTTGATATTGGGTTCGGATTCCAATTCCGAAAGTTGGATTAGGTCTTCAATGTCGAATATGACTTGTGTGTAAAATTTGAGGTCAATCGAACGTGATTTGATAGGTTTCGACATTGGTTGAAGAAGTTTGAAGTTTCAAGTTCATTAAGTTTGAATTGGAGTGTGATTCATGTTTTTGTTGTTATTTGATATGATTTGAGGGTTCGACTAAGTCCGTATGATGCTTTAGGACTTGTTGGTATGTTTGGTTGAGGTCCCGGGGTCCTCGAGTTGATTTTGGGTGGTTAACTGATCATTTGGAAATGTGTTGGATTGGCTGAAGTTGCTGCACCTGGTGTGTTCGCACGCACCTGCACACTTTGGGCCGCAGGTGTGACCCCACAGAAGCGACCATCGAGACGCAGAAGCGATAATGGGCCTGCCCAGCTGGGACTGCAGAAGCGTACTCGCAGGAGTGGTGAAAGGAACGCAGAAGCGGGCGAGCAGAAGCGGCCCTTGATCGCAGAAGCGATTGTTGAGGACTTAAGTTAAGTATGCACTTGCGATGGTTTTTCCGCAGATGCGGAACCGCAAAAGCACTGAACCCCTGGCAGAAGCGAGATCGTTGGGCAGAAAGAGGCTAAGTTTGAGGGTTTTATCCCATTTTTCATTTTGGGACTTTGAGAGCTCGGATTTAGTCGATAATTTGAGGGATTTTGAGAGGAATCTATTAGGTAATAATTCTTAACTCATTTATGGTTATATTCCACTAATCTATCGTTAATTTCATCTTTTAATTAAGGATTTGGGTTGAGAAAATTGGGGAAAACTTGGAAAGTTCTTCAACCAAATGTTTTGGTATCGGATTTGAGTAATTTTGATATGGGTGGACTCGTGATTGAATGTGTGTTCATATTTTGTGACTTTTACCCGATTTCGAGTTGTGGGCCCATGTCGACGTTTTGGGGGCGATTTTCAAAATTCTTGTTAAAGTCTTGATTTCATTAATTAGATAAGTTTATTATAGTATTTATAGTATGTGATTGTTTTTGGCTAGATTTGGGCCATTCGGAGTCGGAAAGTCGAGGAAAAGGCGTTCTTGTTGATTGATTGAGCTTGGCTCGAGGTAAGTGGCTTCCTTACCTTGTGTGGCGGAAATCCCTTAGGATTTGGTATTGTTGTAATACTTCTGTGATATGTGAGTGTCGTGTACGTGAGGTGACGAGTGCGTACACGGGAAAATGTTTGAAAAATCTGGTTTTTACTGAGCAGTAACTTGTTACATCTTAACTGAGTTATACCAGCATGTGTAGTTACCCTCTTTAGCCTAATATCGCACGTCTACGTGTCTTAATTGCTTATCTGAAACCTGTATAGCATGCATAGTTGATTTCTTGCTTTCCTTGACTTGTATTTAGTCTTAAACTGTAGGATTTCTTGCTGTAATTGTTGTTTCCATCGATTTCGAGCTGTGTGTTTACCTTTGGGACTACGAAGCGGTACCGCGGGAGATCCCATGTTGCATATTTACTTTTGGGACTACGAGGCGATACCTCGGGAGATCCCCTGTCGCATATTTACTTTTGGGACTACGGGGCGGTATCTCGAGAGATCCCCTTGCATATTCACTTTTGGGACTACGAGGCAGTACCTCGGGAGATCCCATGTTGAGCATTTACTTTTGGGACTATGAGACGGTATCTCGGGAGGGCCCCCATTGTTTATCCCTATGTGTTGTGCTGTTATCCTTCTGTAGTTTCTCCTCGTTAAATTTCTAGTCTCTTATTACATTGCTATATTTTCTGCCTTAAATTATTATATACCAGTAGGGCCCTGATCTGACCTCGTCACTACTCTACCGAGTTTAGGCTTGGCATTTACTGGGTACCGTTGTGGTGTACTCATGCTACTCTTATACACATGTTTTGTGTACAGATCCAGGTACCTCCTACCAGCCCCGCTATTAGTTGCGTACTCGCTGCTGCTCCAGGGACTTTAAAGTATATCTGTCAAGCGTCCGCAGACCTCGGAGTCCCCCTCTATCCCTTTTAAGTTGTTCCTCCTTTATTTCTTCTAGTTACCGATGTATAGAAATAGTTAGACAAATTCTTAGAGCTTTTGATTTGTGATTACCGGGTTTTGGGAATATTGTTATACTCGAGTTGTTGGTTACTTGTACATGTCGAGCGGCATTTTTCCATTATTTAGTTATCTGATGAGAACTAGTTGTTGATTCTATATTTGTTTTTTGATTTTTTCCATAATTGTTAGGCTTACCTAGTCATAGAGACTAGGTGCCGTCACGACATCTTACGGATGGAGAATTGGGTCATGACATTCATGGTAGCTCTAGACTTATGAAAGATCTATTCATGTATATTTCAAACAAATGATGTACTTTATGTCATACCAGCTTTGTAAATTCTAAATCTTAGACGCTCATGATTTGTACTACAATGTCACGACCCAATTCAATATCAGGCCGTGATGACGTCTAGCACCGTTGCTAGAAAAGCCAATAATGAATAACCTAATGATTTCCCATTTTAACGATTCTTCCCACGTAGTGATCTTTTTCTTTTACTTAAAAGATTTAATGAAAACCGATTTAAATTACTAAATGAAAACAACAAGAAACATTAATAACCGTAAGAACAAAACCCAAAACAAATCACAAGTCTACTATTACGTGCCAAGATCTAGTGTCACAAGTATATGGGCAACTTAGTAGAATATACAAAAGATATCTATCCTACTGCCTGAAAAGGAATAGACATAAACAAAATAATAGGGGGACTTCGGCATGCTGCAGAACGGCTCGGGAGGGAAGCTCACCGTAGAATCTCGAACCCAGATCAAGAATGCGCGCCAGATGGATATCCAGATGCACCTGCCTCAGATCCTGCACAGTTAAGTGTAGAAGTATAGTGTGAGTACATAAAACAACATGTACCCAATAAGTATCCCGCCTAACCTTGAAGAAGTAGTGACGAGGGGTCGACTTGACACTTAGTACGGCTAATGATAATAAATTTAAATCATTACTGAGCATAGATTACAATAAATATACTAAAACTCAACAGTAAGTGATGGCAAATACCCTTTTTCACAATTATTAATCTTAAATTTATTTTCATTTAAACATTGGAGCAATATCAGTTCTGAGTGTAAAATCCCCAAAAATTATTCTTGCGCAAATAATGCCGAGGACGTACGGCCCAAACCAACATAACGATATTTAAATTGTGCACTGCCGAGAGTCGAACGGCGCAAACCATAGATGCATCTATTTAATCTGCCGAGGCGCTTGGCCCGCACCACTAATAGAAAACACTTAAGGAAACACAAGTTTTTCATTAGTAGTCAAGTGTTCTATCCATACCCTCAATCAAGTGAAACTTATCCCTTTGGAATCCTCTTACAATTTTTGGAAATTTTGATTTAAGCAATTCAATTGACAAGTAAAGGCGCAATTATTTTATGTATGGCATGATGGGGGTCCTAGACTACCCGGACTTTAGCATAAGTAGTAGCTATGCACGGACTCTCATCACTCCGTACGTACGTAGCCCCCCACAAATAGTCACGTATATTAATTAATTCACCTATGGGGAAATTTTCCTCTTACAAAGTTAGAAAGGAGACTTACCTCGTATCAAAGCCCACTCACCAATTCAAGAACATGCTTAAACCTCCAAATTTGGTGCCAAGCGACTCGAAACTAGCCACACATTATATAAATTAATCAATTAACGCTCAAAAGTTCATACCCCTGCTATTAAAGCAATTACCCAACCCTAAATGCAAGATTCCTAAAATTCACCCCCGAGCCCATATGCCCGGATTTCGGAAATGTTTGAAGAAAATTGTTATCCATAACCTTAGGAACATAACTATATGGTTTTCACTAAGTTCCATAATCATTTTCGGGATAAAATCCCATTTTAATCAAAACCTAAGTTTTTCATCTAACCCATGATCTCTACAAATTTTCATGTTAAGATCTACCCATAATCTATGTATTAAACTCACATTAAGTAGAAATTACTTACCTCACAAAGCTATGTCAAAAATGCCCTCCTTCAAAGCTCTCAAATCGCCCAAGAGTGAGAAATAATGTGATAAGAATGGCCTAAGTCCGTATTAAATGAACCCTCACTACCCAGTGACATTCGCACCTACGGTGCTTTGGCCGCATCTGCGGTCTCACACCTGCAGTAAATGCCTCGCAGGTGCGCTTTTCCCTCACCTGGCCAAACTCTGCATCTGCAGACAGAAGGGGCTGCTTCTGTGGGCCTAGTCGCACATGCGACCAAAGCTCTTGCATCAGCAGTCGCGCATGTGCGCCCAATCTTCTGCATCTATGGTTCCTGGGCTGCCCTTGATCTCTCACTTCTGCGGCTCGTGGCTCGCACCCGCGGCTGTCCAAGTGCGGGTGCGATTATGACAGATCTCAGAGCTTCAACTGTGGCTCCATGCTCCCAACTTGGTTCGAGCCCCGCCCGAACATACCTACAAGTTTAGAATCATAAAATGGAGTCACTCGAACTCTCGGAATGCCCAAAACAACATTAAAACCAGGAATCACCCCCCCAAAACCAATTGAATAAAACTCGTGAACTTCAAGTTCTTCTATTCACTCAAAATGCACTGAAACTTACTTAGACTACTCAGATTGACACCAAATTTTGCGTGCAAGTCTTAAATGATATTACAGAGCTATTCCTGGTATCTAAATTCTGTTTGGATCTCGATAACACCAAAACCTGCTCCAAACCAAATTTAAAGAATTTCTAAAACCTTCAAAGAGCCAACTTTCACTATTAGGCATCAAGCCTTTACCGCGGAAATCCTCTTGGATTTTAACTGGCGATCCTGCCTAGCAATAATGAAGACTGGCTCCTCCTCATAACCCAGGTTCTCATCTAACTTAATCGTGCTGAAGTCTAACACATGTGACACATCGGCGAGATACCTCCAGAGCATAGACACGTGGAATACCGGATGATCTCCTGATAGGCTGGGAGGTAAAGCAAGCTCATAAGAAACCTCCCCAACCCGCCTCAACACCTCAAACGGGCCTATAAACCTTGGGCTCAACTTGCCCTTCTTCCCAAATCTCATTATCCTCTTCATCGGCGAGACTTTCAAGAAAACCTTCTCGCCTACCATAAATGACACATCACGCACCTTCTGATCCGCATAACCATTCTCTCTGGACTGTGTTGTGGGAAGTCGCTCCTGAATCAACTTTACCTTTTCCAAGGCATCCTTCACCAAATCAGTACCATATAACTTAGCCTCGCCGGGCTCAATCCACCCGATAGGAGAACGACATCGCCGACCATATAAAGCCTCAAATTGAGCCATCTCGATGCTGGACTGATAACTGTTGTTGTAAGAAAACTTGGCCAAAGGCAAAGATCGATCCCACTAACCACCAAAGTCAATCACTCATGATCTAAGCATGTCCTCCAATATATGAATTGTCTGCTCCAACTGACTATCGGTCTGAGGATGAAATGTTGTGCTGAGCTCTACGCGGGTTCCTAACTCACTCTGTACCGCTCTCCAGAAATGTGAAGTAAACTGAGGACCTCTGTCTGAAATGATGGAAATGGGCACACCGTGTAGTCGAACTATCTCCTGGATATAAATCTGGCCCAATCTTTCTGAAGTATATGTAGTCATCATAGGAATGAAGTGTTCCAACTTGGTCAATCTATCTACAATGCCCCAAACTGCATCAAACTTTCGCAAAGTCCACGGCAACCTAAATACGAAGTCCATAGTGAGGCGCTCCCACGTCCACTCGGGTATAGTCATCTGCTGGAGTAGGCCTCCTGGCCTCTGGTGCTCATACTTAACCTGCTGGCAATTCAGGCATCTAGTAACATACTCAACTATGTCTTTATTCATCCGCCGCCACCAATAATGCTGCCTCAGGTCGTGATACATTTTCGTAGCACCTAGGTGAATGGAATATCGCGAACTGTGCGCCTCATCTAGGATCCTCTCCCTAAGGCCATCGACGTTAGGAACACATAGATGACACTAGAGTCGCAGAACACCATCCTTGCCAATAGAAACCTCCTTGGAACTACCCTGTAGTACTGTATCTCTGAGAACCAACAAGTGCGGATCATCAAATTGCCGAGCCTTGATAGGCTCCAATAGTTAAGACTGGGCAATGAAGCAAGCAAGAACTCGGCTGGGCTCTGAAATATCCAACCTCACAAGTCTGTTAGCCAGAGACTGAATGTCCAGGGCTAGTGGCCTCTCCTCTGTTGAAATGAATGCCAAGCTACCCATACTCTCTGCCTTTCTACTCAAGGAATCCGCGACCACGTTTTCCTTGCCTGGATGATAAAGAATAGTGATGTCATAATCCTTCAGTAACTAAAGCCATTTGCGCTATCTCAAATTAAGATCCCTTTGCTTGAACAAATGCTGCAAGTTGCAATGATCAGTGTAAACCTCACAAGACAACCCATAAAGGTAGTGCCTCCAAATCTTAAGACCATGAACAATCGCGACCAACTCCAAACCGTGCGCAGGATAATTCTTCTCATGGGGCTTTAGCTGACGTGAAGCATATGCAATAACTCGCCCCTCCTGCATCAATACAAAACCCAAGCCAACGCGTGAAGTGTCGCAATACACCGTATACATTTTCGAACCGGAAGGCAACACTAGAAGTGGTGCTGTAGTCAAAGCTGGCTTGAGCTTCTGAAAGCTCACCTCACAATCATCGATCCAACGGAATGGAGCACCCTTCTAGGTCAATCTAGTCAAAGGTGTTGCAATGGATGAGAAGCCCTCCACAAATCGGCGATAATAACCTACTAGCCCTAAGAAACTCCTGATCTCAGTCGCCGAAGTAGGACGAGGCCAACTCTGAACTGCCTTGATCTTCGTGGGATCCACCTTAATGCCCTCGCCTGATTCCACATGCCCCAAAAATGCCACGGAATCTAACCAAAATTCACACTTGGAGAACTTAGCATATAGTTTCTGTTCCCGCAAGGTCTGAAGCAGCACTTTCAAATGTTGCTCGTTCTCCTCCATGCTATGTGAGTAAATCAAGATGTCATCAATGAAGACAATAACAAAGGAATCAATATAAGGCCTGAACACCCTGTTCATCAAATCCATAAATGCCGCTGGGGCTTTGGTTAAGCCGAAGGACATCACTAGAAACTCATAATGGCCATATCTAGTACGGAAGGCAGTCTTTAGAACAACTGAGTCTCGAATATTCAACTGATGATATCACGATCTCAAGTCGATCTTAGAAAACACCCTAGCACCGTGCAATTGTTCAAACAAATCATCAATACGCGGCAACAGGTACTTGTTCTTAGTGGTGACTTTGTTCAACTAGCGGTAATCAATGCACATCCGCATAGTCCCATTTTTCTTCTTTACAAATAATACCGGTGCACCCCAAGGTGATACACTTGGCCTGACGAACCCCTTTGCTAGTAACTCCTCCAGTTGTTCCTTCAACTCCTTCAATTCTTTCGGAGCCATTCGGTACAGTGGGATAGATATAGGCTGAGTGCCTGGAGCCAAGTCAATACAGAAATCAATATCACGATCTGGTGGCATGCCTGGGAGGTCAGAGGGAAACATATGGCCAAACTCCCGAACTACTGGCACTAAATCAATCGTTAGAGACTCTATGGTAGTATCCCAAACATAGGCTAGATATGCCAAGTAACCCTTCTGGCCCATGTGTCGAGCCTTCATAAAATATATAACCTGACTAGATGTACTGATAGATGAACCCTTCCACTCCAACCTCGGCAACTCTGGCATTGCTAAGGTTACAATCTTGGCATGGCAATCAAGGATGGTGTCATATGGAGATAGCCAGTCCATGCCCAGGATGACCTCAAAATCGGTCATATCGAGCAACAGAAGATCCGCCCGAGTCTCATATCCATAAAATGTAACCACACAGGACTGATAGATCTGATCCACAACAACGGAATCGCCCACAGGAGTGGACACATAAACAGGAGATAGAGATACTGAATAGGTAGATCCTAGATCAAATAATACTGAAGCAAACCTACCGCAGACAGAGATAATACCTATGATCATGTCATCTGAGGCCACTGCATCTGGTCTGGCCCGAAAAGCATAAAATTTGGCTGGAGCGCCCCCCCGACTGGCCTCCGCATGCCTGACCTCCACCTCTAGGATGGCCTCTACCCACCCGCCCTCCGCCTCTAGGCGACCAGACGGTCGGTGCAGCTATTGGAGCTGTAATCATGGGTTGCTGGCCCTGCTGCACTGCCTTGCCCGAAGCCTGGGACGAAATCTCCGTAGATGGCTAAGATCCCCGCACTCAAAACAACCTCTCGGCGCGGTGATCTGCTGCCCTCAAGTCTGATCCTAATGGCCTGAATACCCACCGGAAGAACCCTAAATAGCTGATGGGCGACATGAACTCTCTGGCATGGCACTGAAGTAAGCACTAAAAGAACCCTGATAACCGTAGTACCCACTGGAAGAACCCCGAACAGCTTGGCGGTCGGTAAGAACTCTCCAGCATAGCGCTGAAATAGGGTCAGGCTGGAGCACCCCATGTAGGTGGCGGTGCTGGATATGGGGGCCTACTAGGCTGACCCCTCCTGAACTGACCTCTGCCCCTATCTAGGGCACCTCTGAACACCCTGGAGTAACATACCCTCTTGTCCTACTGCATCAGCTCCCTACCCCTCTAGCGATAGCCCTCGATCCTCTAAGCAATCTCCACTACTAGCTGGTAGGAAGTCCCCATATCTACCTCCCGGGCCATACTAGCTTGAATACCTGAGTTTAACCCCGCAATAAACCTCCGAACCCGCTCCACCTCAGTAGGGAGTATCATGAGTGCATGGCGAGACAGCTCAGAGAACCTCGCCTCATAATTGGTCATGGATATCTGACCCTGCTGGAGCTACTCAAACTGGAATCACAAATCTTCCCTCTGAGAGGGTGGAATATACCTGTCCAAGAATAGGTGTGTGAACTGGCCCCAAGTCATGGGAGGAGAATCTGCTGGTCTACGAAGAAGATAAGACTGCCACCACCTGCGTGCTCTGCCCTCCAACTGGAAGGTAGTGAAATCCACCCCGTGAGACTCTAATATCCTCATGCTGTGCAGTTTGTCCCTCCACCTATCAATAAAGTCCTGAGGATCTCATGTCGCTCACAACCAAATACTGGAGGGTGAAACCTAGTCCATCTGTCCAAAAGCTTCTACGGCTCGCCGGCCGTAGCTAGTCTAGGCTCAGGTACAGCTTCTATGACTGGTTGGGCCCCGCCCACGGGGAGAGTTCCCAGAGAATGGTATACAATGGCTGCATGCCCAGGAGCCTGAGCAGTAGTGGTCTGTGCTCCCCCTCCCGCCTGAGATGTGGTCAGGTCTGCTGGAAGTAAACCGGCCTAGGTCATAGAATCCATGAACCGTAACATACGACGCATGGCCTCCAGGAAGTTCGGTGATGTCATAAAATCGACCGAGGCTGGCTCTGCTGCGGCACCTCGCCCTGCTCCTCAACTATAGGATCCTCCAATGGATCCGTTGGTGGTGCAACTAGGACAACTCTGGGATGTCCTTGTCCCCTACCTCGGGCCGGTGCCCTCCCTCGGCCTCTACCTCAGCCTCTAGCAATAGGGGAAGCAGCCACTCCCGGGTCTGGAACGTCTGTTGTGCACGTTCTTACCATCTGTGAGAGAATAAGAGGAAGAAACTTTGTATACTATTAACTGCACGATAGGAGATGAATAAAGAGTAGTTTTCCTAACATCCTATAGCCTCTCGAAGATAAGTACGGACGTCTCCATATCGATCCGCAGCACTCTATTAGACCAGCCCATAACGTGTGAGACCTACGGAACCTAGTGCTCTGATACCATGTTGTCACGACCCAATTCCATATCAGGTCGTGATGGCGTCTACCACCGTTGCTTGACAAGCCAACAATGAATAACCTAATGATTTCTCATTTTAACGATTCTTCCCACGTAGTGATTTAAATTATTAAATGAAAACCGATTTAAATTATTAAATGAAAACAACGAGAAACATTAATAACAGTAAGAACAAAACCCAAAAAAAATCACAAGTCTACTATTACGTGCCATGATCTAGTGTCACAAATATATGGGCAACTTAGTAGAATATACAAAAGATATCTATCCTACTGCCTGAAAAGGAATAGACAGAAAGAAAATAATAGGGAAATTCCGGCATGCTGCTGAACGGCTCGGGAGGGCAGCTCACCGTGGAATCTCGAACCCAGATCAAGAATGCGCGCCAGATGGATATCTAGATGCACCTGCCTCAGATCCTGCACAGTTAAGTGAAGAAGTGTAGCGTGAGTGCATAAAACATCATGTATCCAGTAAGTATCACACCTAACCTCGAAGAAATAGTGATGAGGGGTCGACTTGACACTTACTAAGGCTAATGATAATAAATTTAAATCATAATTGAGCATAGATCATAATAAATATACTAAAACTCAACAGTAAGTGATGGCAAATGCCCTTTTTCACAATTATTAATCCCAAATTTATCTTCCATTTAAACATTGGAACAATCTTAGTTATTGTGATGACCCAAAATATCATCTTTAAATTTAATAGGTAATTATGTGTTCTAAGACCTCGAAAAGCACTATTTATCCTTTCTCGACTTGCGTGCGCAGTCCGTAAAATTTTTTGGAAAGTTTACATGTGAAAAATGAATTAAAATGTGAAATAGAGCTTTAAAATTCAAGTGAGTTGACTTTGGTCAACATTTTTAGCAAACGGACCTGGATCAGTATTTTGATAGTTTCGGTAGCTCCGTATCGTGATTTGGGACTTGGGCGTATGCCTGAAATTTAATTTGGAGGTCCCTAGCTTAAGTTATGAATATTTAACGGAACTAGCAATTTAAAGGCTAAAGATTTATAAGTTTGACCACCGGGTTGACTTTTTGATATCGGGGTCAGAATTTGATTCGAAAAATAGGAATAGCTCCGTTATATCATTTATGACTTGTGTGCCAAATTTAAAATCATTCCGGATTCATTTAACATGTTTTGGCACAAGATTTGTAAATTGAAAAGTTTGGAAACTCAAAAGATCGAATCAAGGTGTGAATTGTAATTTTAGCATCGTTTGACATGATATGAGACACCGAGTAAGTCCGTATAATGTTTTAAAACTTGTTGGTATATTTGGTTGAGATCCCGAGGGCCTCGGGTGGATGTCGGGTGGTCAACGGAATTTAATTTTGGCATTTCAAGAATGTTCGACGTCGTTTCTTGAAGAATAAATGGTTTCCCATTAATCAAATGAATTCCAAATTCAGTTTTGATGGACTCATTAGATCCGTATTGAAATTTTGGATCCATAGCAAAGAGAATCGTCGAATTCGGATATCGTATGAGAGAGTTATGCCCATTTTCGTGTCGGGAAAGATTTTTCATAGACGCCAGCGCCCAGGGTAGCGTGGGGCGCTAGCCCTGGCGCTGGGAATTATTGGTGTTCTGGAAATTTCGCCAGAGGCAACGCCCCACGCTACCTGTGGCACTCGAAAACGCCAGAAACCCCATAAAACAGGGAGTTTAGCCATTTTACTCATTTTTGAGTTTGGGGAGCTCGGTGTAGGCGATTGTTAGGCGATTTTCACGGGAAAAAATTGGGGTAAGTATTCCTTATCCTATATTGATTATATTTCATGATTACATACTCATTTACATCATAAATCCATGAATTTATGGAAGAAAAATCAGATTTTTACAAAACCTTCCAAAAAATATAAAACGAAGATTCGAAGGTCAATCCGATGTTGGAATTTGATAATATTTTTATGGTTGGACTCGTCTCGGAATGGGTGTTCGGATTTCGTCAGTTTTTCCGAGATTTGAGATGTGGGCCCCACTGTCAATTTTTAAAGTGAATTTTGGATTTTTATCCGGAAAAATAGTAAATTCATATGGAATTAATTCCTACGATTTGTATTGAGTATATCGAATTATTTGTGAATAGATTTGATACTTTTGGAGACAAATTTAAAAGGAAAAGCTGTGGTTGAGTAATTTATTAGAATTTGCATAGCGAGGTAAGTGTCGTGGTTAACCTTGACTTGAGGGAATAGAACCCTTAAATTATTTGTTATGTGAAATGCATGTGAACGGCGTATAGGTGAGCTGACGAGTATCTATACATCGTCAAATTAATTATTTGCACAATTATTTAAAAATCATAAATTATTCAAAAACACGAATTAATTGTTATAATAATTATTTCTTTCCTATTACTTGACAAATATTAATTCTTGAATTCCTACAATAATTGTTACATGCTATTTGATTTATGTGTATTAATTGCTACTTGACATTTAGCATATTAAATATTAAACTGTCTATTTTCTCCCCGATTTTCATAATAAATTGCTAATTGTCATTGCTTGTTTCATAATTAAATCATAACTATTGAATTCTTGTTGTTTTAAAATTTTATATTAATTGTTGCATTTATTGTGATAATTTATTCTATAAGAATTGATAAATGAATATATTGGAGGAGCGGGTTGCGCACCGCAACAGAGTTGATTGAAATGAATATATTGGAGGATCGGGTTGCATGCCGCAACAGACTTGTTAAAAAGTCCATATTGGAGGATCGGGTTGCACGCCACAACAAACTTGTTTAAAAGTCCATATTGGAGGATCGGGTTGCACGCCGCAATAGACTTGTTTAAAAGTCTATATTGGAGGATCGGGTTGCACGCCGCAACAGACTTATTTAAAAGTCCATATTGGACGATCGGGTTGCACGCCGCAACAGACTTGTTTAAAAGTTAATATTGGAGGATCGCGTTGCACGCAGCAACAGACTTGTTAAAAAGATAATATTGAAGGATCGGGTTGCACGCCGCAATAGACTTATTGAAAAGTAAATATTGGGGGATCGGATTGCACGCCGCAACAGACTTATTTAAAAGTCTCTATATATATACATGATTGAAATAAATATATGACATACTTGATTAAAAGAAAAATATTGGGAGAGAGGGTTGCACGCTGCAACAGAATTGAATGTGAATATATTGTGAGAGCGGGTTGCACGCTGCAACAAAATTTATGGAAATGATAATTGGTTATAACTGCTGAGTTGGCTTCAACCATTATAAATGAGTTACCTGATTTATTTCTATTATTGATGTTGTTACTAATATTGCGTACAGGTTAATGTAAGTGAACCGCCTTAGCCTCGTCACTACTTCGTCGAGGTTAGGCTCAGCACTTACCAGTACATGGGGTCGGTTGTACTGATACTACACTCTGCACTTCTTGTGCAGATTTCGGAGTTGGTCCCAGCGGCGTACCATAGACTTGCTCGGATTTCAGCTACTCAGAGGAGACTTGAGGTATAACTGCACGGCGTTTGCAGTTCTGAAGTCCCCGTCTACTGTACCTTAGCTGTGTGTTTATTTCCAGACAGCTTTATTTTATTCAGACCTTTATTTTTATTATTCTAGAAGCTCGTGCACTTGTGACACCAATTCTGGGATGGTATTTAGACGCCGTTATTTTTATGGATTATTCACTATATTTCAGACCTTACTTCCGCATTTGTTTCTTTATTATTAATAAATTTAAAATTTTTTTAAAAATGGCTAATATTATTTTAACGTTGGCTTGCTTAGCAAGTGAAATGTTAGGCGCCATCATGGTCCGAAGGTGGAAATTTCGGGTCGTGACAGTTCTGAGTATAAAATCCCCAAAAAATATTCATGCGCAAATAATGCCGAGGATGTACGGCCCGAACCAACATAACAATATTTAAATCGTGCACTGCCGAGGGTCGAACGGCGCGAACTATAGATGCATCTATTTAATCTGCCGAGGCGCTCGGCCCGCTCCACTAATAGAAAACACTTAAGGAAATACAAGTTTTTCAATAGCAGTCAAGTGTTCTATCCATACCCTCAACTCATAAAACAGTAAAAGTACGTACGGGAAATCTTATTTAGGGAACAGGATTCTAGACAGCAAAACGACCGGTCGGGTCGTTACATACAAGTCCTTGGGAATGTATAAGATGCATATATTTTAATTTGCTTTATTGTCTTATTAAATTTCATTGGAATTGGATAGTTGTTAAGTCGCTTACCTAGCGGGTTGGATTAGGTGCTATCACGACTAGTTGGATTTTGGGTCGTGATATTTCATTTGGTATTTGCAATAAATTACATTAATTTATTCTAATTATGTGGTAAAGAGAACATCAATGAGTAATTTTTTGAAGAAGAATTTACTTCATTTAGTATTTGCAATAAATTACATTAATTTATTCTAATTATGTGGTAAAGAGCGTGTGACTAAAGTTGAAAACTACTAAATATATAAGAAAATAATGTTTCACTTTTTTAAAAAACAATTGTCTTCTTCAATCAGCCTAGACTATTATAAAAGCTCAAAACTTCAACGCGAAATTAATAGTTATGACGTTAAAATTAACTAAAGTTTTGCCTATTAAAATTTTAAATTATTTGAAATATATAGGAGTTCCTAATATTTAGGAATGACATCCTAGTAAAATTACTTATATAAGTCAAGTAAGTCCATTTTCACAAAATTCATAATTTTAGAAAATTGTTATTTCACCTAGAATAAGAATATTCCATGTGACATTAGAAGTGTTCCACTTGAAGATACCAAGAGACGAAAACTTAAAGCAAATTATACAAAAATCATACTCAAGAGCTCATGATTATTTTCAGATTACTAAAATTTCAAAGATTTAAGGTTGATAATGTTAGAAATGTTAGCTATTTCAAGCTAATATTTTTTTAGGAAAATATTAATAAAATATTTTTCAAAATGTTGTCATAGAGTTTTGTAGTTTCTCATATGTGACTATTGATATTATCCATCACTATTGAGCTAAAGGAAGTAACAACCTTTATTAGCATGGATAATCTATTTATCATGATAATGATCGAATCTACATAGAAAAGATGGCATGAGAACCTAAATATATCCCTAACAAAAATCCAGAGATTTACATTCATCTTTTTTTTCTTCAGTAGTTTTATTTTTTTTTTTGTAATTGTTATTTAATAATTCAGACACTTTTGTGAATAATATCTATATTTTTTATAAAATTTACATTCATTGTTATGTAAAAGAAGAAATAACACAAAAGTTATGGGTTCCACACTACACTTGTCAATCAGTGAAAGTCTCATACAACTGACAATAGTTGAGTCTTACACCAAATAAAATTTCTCATGATGGATTAACCGTGTACTACTTTTAGGTACGTGTCAGAATTTTTATGTGGTCCCGCTCAGTCCCAATTAATTCGGATTCACGCCTATTAAAAGAGAAGGTGCTACCAAGATATTTTATCATTTTCAAGGTGGAGTGATTCTATCCATCATACCGTAACTCTTGGTGATATACATACTTAAATTTTAATTTTTTTAATTACTAAGTAAATTTTAATCCTCCTCAATAAGAATAGATGGATTTTTTATTAGTAATTACTATAAATAAATCTGCATTTGACTTAAGAAGTCATAAAATTTCAAATTGGTACAATTATTTCAATAATTGAAGACAAATTAGAAATAATAAAAACCAATAAAGATTTTTTTTTTTCATAAGAAGAATTATATATTTAATAGTAAATCGTTACTGTGGTAGGTCAAAAGTAAGCATAAAGGCTGTCACTAGATAAGATCATGTATAAGAATTCGTTGTTCAGATTCGGAGTCACCCAATAGTTTGTTTATGAGTTAAGGAACAAATAATTGGGAATTCACTTTATAAAAAGTGAGCATATTTATCCATATTACCGAACAAATTAAACTACGCAAGCTTACTGATGTCATAATACATGACATCAGTTACTGGAAGAAAAAAAATACTTTCGTTTTTGATATCCTCTATATGATTAGCATAATCGATTTACGTAGCTGTGTAAATTAATCAGAAATTACAAGTGTCACCTTCTTATGGGAGTAAGTAAGAATCGAAAAAGGTGATTTAAAGCGTTAAACGTACGTATCACGAAGAATAGAATTAAGGGACGGTAAAGCAAACAATATTAGTGGGGAAGTTGATTAGTGCTGAAAAAAAACTGAATTGTGATTAGTGAATGTGAAGTTATCTAGTGGAGTATTTCTTTTAGGATTTAAGCTATATCAAAGAATATTAGTGAATTTAAATTTGTGACAGTAGGTTAGTTATAATTTTTGCCAAATACCAAAAAATGTTTAATAAGATATTGTCATATTGTATACGGGTAGAACCGAGCTCGATGCTTGATCGAGCATCTGGAACAGTAGACCAGGCTCGACACATCTGTAAGAGCTCGAAGGTACAGATGAAACCGAGCTCGATATCGAGGTTCGAAATTCGACAAGACCATCAGATTTTCCCTCGAGTTTACCGAAGGCACGACCGATCCTACTTCTAACGGCCTCGAAGAAGAACTTTGCCAACTCATCTGACAAGGATCTGTGATTCTCGCCATTAACCAGTCATTATGGCGGAAATCACGGGATTAAGTCAAAAAGGGAGATAACGGTCTACATAATTTCATATAAAATAATGTCTTAAAAGTATAATCTCCCTAAATATATAAAGAGGAAACAAAGTAATTCAGGGACACATTGTAACATACTTCAAAAAATAAGATACTATTTTTTCCAGCTTTGTTCATATTATTCTTGCTTCAATAACATCACATCTAAATTCGAAGGAAGTTAACCTTGCGAGGCTTAAGTTGTTCAATCTGCATGGTTTGCATTTATTTTTTTTTTACTTATTCTTCCATATTAAATCTGATTTCTCACTTTGTATCAAATTAGATCACACATCCTTCAAACCCCATATAAATTCAATTGTTATCCAATTTTTGGGGTAAACAGTTTAGCGCCCACCGTGGGGCTAAGGATAATAGTGGTTATTTTTTACAAATCTCCATAACACACACTGCTTTACACTTGCTCTTTGAAGTGTCTTTGATTTCAGGCTAAAATTGACAAACGCTAAAAATGGGTAATTAGCAAGACAATTCTTGGATATGGGAGTTTTTATCTTGTATGCATGTGTTATCAAAGAATGTGGGAAGGTTGTGAGCCCAACATCGTAGAGAATGGGTTGGGGAATGATGGAATCTTTCATAAAAAGGCCTTAAAAACCTTAATGCACGCCTAGTGCTTGATAATATGCTCAAATGAGCTAGAATCATGATCATCTTCCTAATTGTGGTTCAACTTGTTATATTCCTAAATTATATTGAAGTTGCTAAGAATTCTGAACTATTTTAGAATTTAAGGGAAGCTCAATTGAGGTATGTTGGATAAACCTCCTTCTACTTAGAATCGAATCACACGACATTCATGTAATTGGTGTAAGTCCCAAATTAATCATTATAGAATTGGATATTCCTAATGTGTTTGTGTTGAAGGATGTGTGTTCTATATTTATTCCAAATGCTTCATCATGTCATCTTTCCATTTGAGGATGTGTTCAAAATATAGAATATGTGGTTGAAATGTTAAGACTTTATGTCAAGATCGAATAAAGGTTGTTATGCCAAATTGTATAAAAACCCTCTATGTGCTTAGGATTCCCAAATTGCTCATATATGTACTAATGTCTCAAATGGTAGGCCTTATTGTTGTTGATGGTGATAAAGATGTTTGAGAGTGGAAAAGGGAAGCTGAAATTATGGAATACGGCCAAGTGCCAAGAATGACTTTCTAATTGAGGCCACTCGTGCCAATGAATTGAAAAGATGTGAAAGAAATATGAAGTGAGATGATTGATTGAAAAGGTAATGTCTCGGATGGGACGGCCTAGCCGATCGGGCCGTGATCGGACGCCATACCGCACACATGGTGGTGACTGTGCTGGAAATGATAATTAAAATTGTGATTATGGTTGATGTCTCAAATGAGACGACCTAGTCGATTGGGTCGTGATCGGACTCCGTGTAAGAATACGGTGGTATTGTAAATTATGGTATATCGGCACTAAATATCACCCAACCTAATAACATGGAAATTGACTTGAAAACTTATGTGATCCTTTACTTGATGTTTTAGTATTATTTGAAGATCTTATTAAATTCTTAATTGTTCCCCCTTATATTGTTACTCATTCTATTGAGATGGTGTTTAGTTTTACATAATAAAACTATCCGGCAGTACTAACGTCCCTTTTGGCGTGGGCGCTACATCTTTAAATGGATGCAGGTGGTTCCATATCAGGCAGTGTTGATCAGCGATAGTGGTGCATCCTCTTCCCAGCAGACTTTGTGAGCCCCACTTCATCTCGGGGTGGTCACATATTGTATCTTTTGTTCATATTATTATCACATCTCGAGGTATATCCACGGCCTTGTTGTCGGCACTATCATAACACTCTTTTGTATCTTTTATAGGCTCCGTAGACATTATGTGAGTTGTACATAGGTGCTAGAAAAGTCAAAAGAATTATGTTGTGTTTTGATCTCTTGTTCCACTCGAATCATAAGAATGTGTGTATTTTGAGACTCTAAAATGATGTAACCAATGAGACAATTTAGTATTGTATATATGAACTTCCTATAGTCTAATTAATGAAATCAAGTCTTCTCTTAACCATGGGTGAGTTGGGTAGAAAGTATCTAACATGCTTGCTCGACCGAGTTCACTCGGTTGAGCGCCAGTAGCACTTCCCGAGGTTTGGGCATGAAAAATGTGGTATCAGAGCCTAAGGTTTTAAAGTGTCCTAGGATGTTTCGGAGCCGTGTCTAGTAGAGTCCTTCTTATCGGTATGTTGTCTACCACATCTATAAGTTGGAGTCTACTTGGACATTTAGGAATAATACCATTCTTTAATATGCCGGATTGTGCGATGAAACTGATTGTGAAACTCTTCCTCCTCTAACTCGTGTATTCCTTTAACTTTCAGAACATGGCACCTAAGAAGAGAGCAAGAACTGGCCAAGGAGCTAATGCTGCCTCAGGAGTGGCAGTTGACCCTTTATTTGGTGATGCGGGTGAATACCCGAGGTGTGAGGATAATCCCCAGACTGCTACACTGTCTGATTCCACTACACCTGACCAGGCAACACCAGTTCCTGTACCTACTGAGGGTGCATCGGTTCCTCTAACTGATATTCCGGTTCTATCTCCAGCCCAAGCTTGCGGATTTGGTATTTTTGATGGGGATCTTAGACGTAGATAGTGGCTTCTCAAGCCTAGATATCAAGTGTTGCACCCACTTCTTCTAGCCAACAAGAGGATTCTAGTGGTTCCAGGGTGAACATATTTCTTCAGTTGGATCCTCCGGTGTTCACGGGTGCTAATCCCAAGGAGGACCCACAGGACTTCATTAACGAGATGCATAAGACTCTCCGAGTTATGCGTGCTACTGAGATGGAAGGAGTGGAGTTGGCTGCCAACCGCCTGAAAGGGGTGGCCTATTCTTGGTTTGAGCTGTGGGAGGACTCTCGGGAGGAGGGGAGCCCTCCAGCGAGGTGGAGTGAGTTTCCTAACATTTTCATGGACCATTTCTTGCCGGCCGAGACCAAGGAACCTCGTGCCGCAGAGTTTGAGAACCTTAAGCAAGGAAGTAAGAGTGTGTGGGAGTATCACATGGAGTTCGCGCGTCTATCTAAATATGCCATTCTCATGTTGCCTACTATGGAGGCTAGAATGCGCTGGTTTGTGCTGGGCTTTAGCCCCTTGGTTATTAATGAGGCCGCTACAGCTGCCTTGAATTAAGATATGAACTATGGGAAGTTGGTAGCATTTGCTCAAGATACAAAGAACCGTAAGGTGAAGAACAGAATGGAGCGAGATGGTACTAGCAAGGCCCGGTCTGCGGGCAACTTTGGGGAGTCATTTGGTGGGGGAAGATCAGCTTTTAGGGGAGGGTCATTAGGGCCATCCTAGTCTTTTGCTCAGTCTTCAACCAGTGCACTGCCATCAGGGCCCATTCAGTAGCATGGGAGTCATTTCAAGCCTAATCAGGGCAGTAGGGGACCCCACCAGTAGGGTCGATCAGGAGGGAGATTTTAGCAGCATCGGAGGCCCCCATGCCCCAGGTATGGGAAGATGCACTTGGAGATCTGTTACATGGACCTACTTATATGTTATGGGTATGGATTGAGGGGCCATATTCAGAGGGAGTGTCGTTCATCCCGCCAGGATGCAGGCAGAGGCACATCACAACCATCTAGTTCTGCAGCTGCTACATCTTTAGCACCCCCTCCAGCTCGAGGTACTCCAGCTCCAGCAGGGCGTGGTGCAGCTAGGGGTGGTGCGCAGA
The DNA here is from genome assembly GCF_000715075.1 of Nicotiana tabacum. Lineage (NCBI taxonomy): Eukaryota > Viridiplantae > Streptophyta > Magnoliopsida > Solanales > Solanaceae > Nicotiana > Nicotiana tabacum. The sequence continues at coordinate 16,505,779 of NC_134091.1, forward strand.
GTTCAGGAGGACCCAGCCATTTCTATGCTATGAGTGGTTGCTAGAGTGCAGAGGCTTCTCCAGATGTTGTCATAGGTATATTGGCTATCCAATCTCATGACGTATATGTTCTTATTGATCCCGGTTCTACCTTGTCATATGTTATCTCTTATGTTGCTATGGAATTTGGGATAAAACTGGAACAACTTCCTGAGTCGTTCTCTGTATCTACTCCGGTTGGCGAGTCTATTATGGACGCACGGGTTTATAGGGGTTGTGTTGTCACGGTACGTGGTCAGGATACCGTGGCCGATCTCGTTGAATTGGGGAGGGTTGATTTTGATGTAATTATGGGAATGGATTGGCTTTATTCATGTTTTGCCAAACTCGATTACCGAACTAGAACTGTGAGGTTTGAATTTCCTAATGAGGCAGTTGTTGAGTGGAAGGGGGATAATGTGATGCTAAAAGGTAGGTTTATTTCTTACCTTAAGGCCATGAAGAATATTAATAAGGGGTGTATTTATCATTTGGTCCGGGTTACGGACACCGATGCTGAGGCGCCTACACTTGAGTCTGTGCCAATTGTGAATGAATTTCCAGAGGTATTTCCTAATGAGCTCCATGGGATTCTGCCAGATGAGGAGATTGATTTTGGGATTGATGTGATGCCAGGCACGTAGCCTATATCTATTCCGCCCTACAAGATGGCACCAGCAGAATTGAAGGAGCTAAAGGAACAATTGAAGGATTTGTTAGAGAAGGGTTTCATCTGACCAATTGTATCACCATGGGGCGCACTTCTCTTTGTGAGGAAAAAAGATGGATCACTGAGGATGTGTATTGACTACCGGCATCTTAACAAAGTCACAATCAAAAACAAATACCCATTACCAAGAATAGATGATTTGTTTGATCAGTTACAAGGTGCTAGGTACTTATCCAAATTTGATTTACGGTCCAGGTACCACCAATTGAAGGTCATGGAGCAGGATATTCCGAAAATAACTTTCAGGACCCAGTATGGGCACTTTTAATTTCTGGTAATGTCTTTTGGGCTAACAAATGCCCCGGCAGATTTCATGGATCTTATGAATCGGGTTTTCAAGACTTTTCTCGATTCCTTTGTGATAGTGTTCATTGACGATATTCTTGTGTATTCACGAGGTCGAGAGGACCATGTCGATCATCTTAGGGCAGTGTTGCAGACTCTTCATCAGCACCAATTGTACGCGAAATGTTCAAAATGTGAATTTTGTCTCGAGCCTATCACATTCTTGGGTCATGTTGTATCCAGAGAAGGAATTAAGGTTGACCCTCAAAAGATTGCAGCGGTGAAGAATTGGCCTAGACCTACAAAACCAACCGAGATTCGCAGTTTCTTGGGCTTAGCAGGTTATTATAGGAAGTTTGTGGAGGGGTTCTCTACTCTTGCCTCTCCATTGACTAAATTGACTCAGAAATTGGTTGAGTTCCAATGGTCTGATGCCTGTGAAAGGAGCTTCTAGGAGTTGAAATTAAGATTGACTACGACGCCGGTGTTGACCCTGCCAGGGGATACATATGGGTTTGTGGTATATTGTGATGCTTCGAGAATCGGACTTGTATGTGTGTTAATGCAACATGGCAAGGTTATACCTTATGCTTCTAGGCAACTCAAGAATCATGAAAAGAACTACCCAACACATGACTTAGAACTTGCGGCGGTGGTTTTTGCATTGAAAATTTAGCATCCTTATTTGTATGGGGTCCATGTGGATGTATTCACGGACCACAAGAGTCTTCAATATATTTTCAAACTAAAGGAGCTAAATCTGAGGCAGAGAAGATGGCTTGAGTTACTCAAGGATTACGACATCGATATTTTGTATCACCCCGGAAAAGCCAATATTGTGGCAGATGCTCTTAGCCGGAAATATATGGGTAGTTTGACACACTTAGAGGCATGTCAAAGGCCGTTGGCCAGGGAGGTTCACCAGTTAGCTAGCTTGGGTGTTCGTCTTGCGGACTCCATTAAAAGAAGGGGTAATTGTGCAAAATAGGGTTGAATCATTGCTTGTCATGGAAGTCAAAGAGAAGTAATACAACGATCCATTGTTAGTACAACTGAAGGAGGGGATTCATAAACATAAAACTGCGGCTTTTACTCTTGGCATGGATGATGGTACACAAAGGTACCAAGGGCGGCTATGTGTTCCAAATGTTGACGGTCTCCGGGAAAGAATCATGACCGGGGCTCACACTTCTAGGTATTCCGTGCACCCAGGTTCTATGAAGATGTATCATGATATCAAGGAAGTCTATTGGTGTAATGACATGAAAAGGAATGTGGCGGACTTTGTGGCAAGGTATCCGAATTATCAGCAAGTAAAGGCCGAACACCAACGGCCTGGTGGGTTGGCACAAAAAATATAGAAATTCCAACGTGGAAGTAGGAAATGATTAATATGGACTTTGTGGTAGGATTACCATGCACTAGGATTACCATGCACTCCGTGCAAGTTTGACTCAATTTGGGTGATTGTGGATCGGCTCACGAAATCAGCACATTTCTTGCTAGTTAAATATACCGACACAGCGGAATAGTATGCTCAGTTGTATATCAAGGAAATAGTCAAGCTACATGGTACTCTAGTTTCTATAATTTCCGATCGATGGGCTCAGTTCACGGCCAATGTTTGGAAGATATTTCAGTAAGGTTTGGGTACTCAGGTGAATCATAGTACAGCCTTCCATCCAGAGACCAACGGACAAGCAGAGCAGACTATTCAGACGCTTGAGGACATGTTGTGTGCTTGTGTTCTTGACTTCAAGTGAAGCTGGGATGATCATTTTCCCCTCATAGAGTTTGCTTATAATAACAACTTTCATGCTAGTATTCAGATGGCACCATTTGAGGCATTATGTGGTAGGAGATGTAGATCTCTCATGGGTGGTTCGAGATTGGGAAAGCAGAGTTGAAAGGGCCAGACCTCGTGCATCAGGCTATAGAAGAAGTTAAGATCATTAAGGAGTGGTTGAAGACTCCTTAGAGTCGTCAGAAGTCCTATTCAGATGTTCGTCGTAGGAATTTGGAGTTCAAAGAAGATTATTGTGTATTCTTGAAAATTTGCCACATGAAAGGTGTAATGTGATTTGGTAAGAAAGGGAAATTGAGTCTGAGGTATGTCAGACCGTACATAATCATTCATAGTATCGGTGAGGTGGCGTACAAGCTTGAGCTACCACCTGATATGCCAATAGTTCACCCAGTGTTTCATGTGTCTATGTTGAAGAAAGTAGTTAGGGTCCGACACTCATTGTTTTGGTTGAGACTATTAAGGTTAATGAGGAATTGACATATGAAGAGATTCCTGTTTCTATTATTGATCGGCAAGTCCGAAAGTTGATAAATAAAGAAATTGCCTCCGTGAAAGTGCTATGGCGAAACCAACAGGTTGAAGAGGCTACTTGGGAGGCCGAGGAAGAAATGAAGAAAAAGTATCTTTATTTGTTTGAATAACCATGTATTTATAAAGTTGTGTTCTATGAAAATTCTAAGGGTTACCTTCTATGGATTATGTATCATTGTACAAATTGACGTTAAGGGTGTTCCTTTCTGGTAATATATTATTTGTGAGGCCACAGTTGGTGTTGTTTTGTGTTATGTTATGTCGTTGGATTATGTATATGTTGTTAGGATGTGTTTCTGGGGTTCTCTAGTAGGTGGATATGCCCAGTTACAAGGGAGACTCTAGCAAAATTTTTGAAAATTTAGGGAGTTAGCCAAATTTTGAAACTACTAGTAAGTGTGAATTAATAGTTGGGCCACATTTGATGCTAATAACAGATTTTGACCCTCATTCGAAGACGAATGAGCTTAAGTGGGGGAGGATGTAAGGCCCCGTGCAATTTTTCCTAAAAATTGGGGTTCCGTGATGTTCGGACTTTTTGGATTGAACAGTGCACTGGGGAGTTGAAGGGAAATATTTAGCAGAAATAGGCATTTTTGAGGTCCATTATGCGGCCGCATAATCACTCTGCGGGCCGCAGAGTCAAGCAGCTATTTGGTCCATTTTTTATATCAATTTTGCGGCCAGTTATGGGACCGCACAACCATTTCGCGGGCCGCACTTTTGTCGCACAATCAGCCTTGGAGTTTTTGCTGAGGGAGGTTTTGCGGCTCATTATGCGACCGTAGAACAGGTCTGCGGGCCGCATAGTGACCGTAGACACAGGCAGTATTTTTTCAGTGTTTGGCACCAAATTGTGCTGCTGATATGCGGACCGCATATCCATTCTGCGGTCGCATACCCTATTCTGGAGCTTTAGTTTTGAGTTTTTATAACCAGACCCTACTTCGTTATATATACGCAAAGGACTATATTTTGAGCAAAAAAATGATATTTTGAGGGTGAGAGAGTGCCCTAGAGTGGGAGAGATTTCTTCAACAATTCATTCATCAAGTCTTGCTCAAATCTTTGTTGGTTAACAAGGAAAACTCACTAGGTCTCCATCCTAGAGGTAAGATTCTACACCCCAGCCCTTAATTTAGAAATTTATCTAAGAATGGATAATTAGCAAGACAACTCTTGGGTATGGGAGTTTTTATCTTGCATTCATGTGTTATCAAAGAATGTGGGAAGGTTGTGAGCTAAACATCGTAGTGAATGGGTTGGGGAATGATGGAATCTTTCACAAAAGGGCCTTAAAAACCTTAATGCACGCCTAGTGCTTGATAATATGCTCAAATGAGCTAGAATCATGATCATCTTCCTAATTGTGGTTCAACTTGTTATATTTCTAAAATAGATTGAAGTTGCTAAAAATTCCGGACTATTTTAGAGTTTAAGGGAAGCTCAATTGAGGTATGTTGGCTAAACCCCTCTTTTCTTAGAATCAAATCCCACGGCATTCATAAAATTGGTGTAAGTCCCAAATTAATCATTATAGAATTGGCTATTCCTAATATGTTTGTATTGAAGGGTGTGTGTTAAGTATTTATTTTTAATGCTTAATCATATCATCATGTCATCTTGCCATTTGAGGATGTGTTCAAAATATGGAATATGTGGTTGAAATGTTAAGACTTCATGTCAAGATCGAATAAAGGTTGTTATGCCAAATTATATAAAAACCCTTTATGTGCTTAGAATTCCCAAATTGCTCATATATGTACTAATGTCTCAAATGGTAGGCCTTATTGTTGTTGATGGTGATAATGATGTTTGATAGTGGAAAAGGGAAGCTGGAATTATGGAATACGGCCAAGTGCCAAGTATGACTTTCTAATTGAGGCCACCCGTGCCAATGAATTGAAAAGATGTGAAAGAAGTATGAAGTGAGATGATTGATTGAAAAGGTAATGTCTCGGATGGGACGGCATAGCTGATCGGGCCGTGATCGGACGTCATGCCACACACATGGTGGTGACTGTACTGGAAATGATAATTGAAATTGTGATTATGGTTGATGTCTCAAATGAGACGACCTAGCAGATCGGGTCGTGATCGGGCTCCGTGTAAGAATACGGTGGTATTGTGAATTATGGTATATCGGCACTAAAGATCACCCAACCTAATTACATGGAAATTGACTTGAAAACTTATGTGATCCTTTACTTGATGTTTTAGTATTATTTGAAGCTCTTATTGAATTCTTGATTGTTCCCTTTATATTATTATTCATTCTATTGAGATGGTGTTTAGTTTTGCATAATAGTACTATTCGACAGTACTAACGTCCCTTTTGGCATGGGCGCTACATCTTTAAATGGATGCAGGTGGTTCCATAGCAGGTAGTGTTGATCAGCGATAGTGGTGCATACTCTTCCCAGTAGACTTTGTGAGCCCCACTTCATCTCGGGGTCACGTATTGTATCTTTTGTTCATATTATTATCACATCTCGAGGTATAGCCACGGCCTTGTTGTCGGCACTATCATAACACTCTTTTGTATCTTTTATAGGCTCCGTAGACATTATGTGGGTTGTACATGGGTGCTAGAAAAGTTAAAAGAATTATGTTGTGTTTTGATCTCTTGTTCCACTCCAATCATAAGAATGTGTGTATTTTGAAACTCTAAAATGATGTAACCAATGAGACAATTCAGTATTGTATATATGAACTTCCTACAGTCTAATTAATGAAATCATGCCTTCTCTTAAACATAGGTAAGTTGGGTAGAAAGTATCTAACATGCTTGCTCGACCGGGTTCATGCGATTGAGCGTCGGTCGCGCTTCCCGAGGTTGGGCATGACACCTGATGACTCCGATGCAACCAAATCGGCTGTCGAAGAGCTGGAACAGGTTGTATTAATCGACCATTTGCCCGAACGAAAGGTATACCTGGGCACAGGACTAACTTCCGAGCTCAGGAAAATATTTATTCAATTTCTTATAGTTAACATAGATTGTTTTGCTTGGTCCCATCTTCATATGACAGGGATCCCACCGGAAATAACCGCTCACAAACTAAGCATGGACCCAAAAATTAATCCGATCAGACAAAAGAGGAGGCCCCAGTCCGAGGTAAAACATGATTTCATCAAGGATGAGGTATCTAAACTCCTAAAAATAGGGTCTATTCGAGAGATTTAATACCCTGATTGGTTAGCAAACCTAGTGATAGTCCCCAAAAAAGGCAATAAACTATGAATGTATGTAGATTACAAAGATTTGAATAAAGCGTGCCCCAAACACTTTTTTTCTTTTCCCACCATCGATCGTATGATCAATGCCACGGGCGGTTACGAGATCCACGGATTTCTCGATGCCTATTACGGGTACAACCAAATATGAATGGACCCGAGTGATCAGGAAAAAACCTCTTTCGTCACTAAAAATGGCATATACTATTATAATGTAATGATGTTTGGATTAAAAAATACCGGTGCCACATACCAACGCATAGTAAATCGAATGTTCGAAGAACAAATAGGAAAATCGATGGAAGATTACATTGAGGATATATTGGTTAAATCCTTGCGAGCAGAGGACCACTTAAAGCATTTGCAGGAAACCTTTAGTATATTGAAGAAGTACAACATGAAGCTTAATTCAGAAAAATGCGCGTTCGGAGTCGAATCAGGTAAATTTCCCTCGACAAGAAAAATGCTCATGGTATCCAACCGAGGAATCGAGAACAACCTCAACAAGATCAAAGCTATCGCAGATATCATGGTATTTGACAACATGAAGGCCGAACAAATGCTAACCGGGAGCATTGCCACCCTGGGACGATTCATCTCGAGGTCCTCCGATACGAGTCATCGATCTTTCTCGTTGCTGAAGAATAAAAACAACTTCACATGGACCCCGAAATGCCAACGGGCCTTGGAAGAACTTAAGCGGTATTTATCGAGTCCGCCACTACTTCACACACTGAGGACAGACGAACAACTATTCTTGTATTTGGCAGTATCGGAGATAGCGGTAAGCGGAGTCCTAGTTCGGGAAGAACAAGGTAAGCAATTTGCAATTTATTATGTTAGTCGGACCTTGGGTGAGGCTAAAACTAGATATCCCCACCTAGAAACATTGGCGCTCTCTTTGCTAAGTGCCTCTAGGAAGCTAAAGCCATACTTTCAATGTTACCACATATGTGTCGTAACTACTTACCTGTTAAGGAAGGTTATGCATAAACCCAAACTCTCGGGCCGATTGGCCAAATGGGCTGTGGAAGTAAGTGGGTACGAGATTGATTATCGACCTCGGACCGCCATTAAGTCCCAAATATTGGCAGACATCGTGGCCGACTTTACACCGGCCCTGATACATGAGGTCGAAAGAGAGTTATTTGTTAACTCAAGGAAATCTTCGGGAATCTGGACCCTCTTTACAGAAAGGGCTTCGAACGCGAAAGGGTCCAGACTTGGATTCATACTAAAGCCACCAACAGGTAATATAATTAGACAATCTATTAAGACTGTGAAATTGACTAACAACGAGGCCGAATATGAGGCCATTATTGTAGGCCTTGAAATAGCCAAAAGCTTGGGAGCATAGCTGATCGAAGCCAAGTGCGACTCCCTCCTTCTGGTAAACCAAGTTAATGGAACATTCGAGGTCAGAGAAGAACGAATGCAGACAAGTTACAGGTGGCCTTACATCGGTTCAAAGAGTGGACTTTACAACATGTACCTCTGATCAAAACAACGATGTTGATGCCCTCGCTAACTTGGGATCGTCGGTCGAAGATAACGAGTTCAATTCAGGAGAAGTCATGCGGCTTATGAGATCAGTGGTGGAAGAAGGCCATGCCGAGATCAATTCGATGAGCCTAACTTGGGATTGGAGGAACCAAAACGTGGAGTATCGCAAGACCGGAAATTTTCCATTAGACCCAAAAGAATCGAGGGCCCTGCATACAAAAGCAGCACGATTTAGTCTGGGTGGAGACGGAACCTTGTTCAGAAGAACATTCGATGGTCCACTTGTAAAATGTCTAGGGTCGGGGGATATTGAGTGTGTTATGAGGGAAATCCACTAGGGTACTTATGGAAATCATTCGGGCTCCGAATCACTGGTTTAAAAAATAATCAGAGCTGGTTACTACTGGATCGACATGGAAAAAGATGAAAAGGAGTTCATTTGAAAATGTGATAAATGCCAAAGGCATGCTCCGATGATCCATCGACATGGGGAGACACTGCATTCAGTTTTGTCAACATGACTATTCATGAAATAGGGGATGGACATCGTCAGCCCCCTCCCTCAGGCACCCGATAAGGCTCAGTTTATTTTATTTATGACTGACTATTTCTCTAAATGGTTGGAAGCAAAGGCATATGAGAAGATCAGGGAAAACAAAGTCATTGATTTTATCTGGGACCACATCGTATGCTGATTCGGGATACCGACCGAGATTGTGTACGACAACGGGAAATAATTTATTGGCAGCAAAGTAAGTAAGTTTCTCGAAGACCACAAGATCAAAAGGATATTATCCACTCCCTATCACCCTAATGGAAATGGACAAGCCGAGTCTACCAACAAAACCATACTCCAAAGCCTTAAAAAGAGGTTAACCGACGCAAAGGGAAAATGGAAGGAAATGCTACCTGATATCCTATGGGCATACGACACAACCTCGAAATCTAGTACCGGGGCCACCCCGTTCTCTTTAGCTTATGGCACCGAAACTTTAATACTAGTTGAAGTCGGGGAGCCAAGTATCAGATTCCGATATGCATCAAAGGAATTAAGTGACGAGGTAATGAATACGATCCTGTAGCTATTGGATGAAAGGCGTGAAGACGCCCTTGTTTGATTAGTTGCCCAGAAGCAGCAGATCAAGAGGTATTACAATCGAGGGGCTAACCTTTGAAACTTCAATGTCGGGGACTTGGTACTGAGAAAAGTCACGCTAAGCACCCGAACACCGAACGAAGGGAAATTGGGCCCAAATTGGGAAGCGCCGTACCAAATTATCGAGATCACCGGAACGTAATCCTAAAATCTTAGAACAATGAACGGCGAGTAATTATAGAACAACAAGAATATAACTCACTTAAAGCGATATCATTGTTAAGGTACGACCCTAATTCTTTCTTTCATTTTGTTTACATTTCAAACTGACACTTACAGGAAACCTACAAAGGATAATACGAGATATTAAGTCTGAAAGCACGCGTTGCACTCTTTTTTCCTTGGACCGATTTTGTCCCAAATGGTTTTTTCGGCAAGGTTTTTAATGAGGCAACAAGTAATCGTGCTAACTTAGAAACAAAAGCTTGCTACGAACCGGTAACAATGATTACGACAACGTTCGAGGACTCTATTCGGTCAACCTCGAACACTGGAGGCAATATCCCCGGATATCAGATTTAACATGGCTATTTCGACTACTTGATTAAAGGTCCTCGATCAATAGGATTTATTGTAAGGGCCAAATGGTCAAATGAATGGTGCCCACCCAAATCACTCGAGCCCTGGCACAAAACATCTATACATGTACAACTATTATGCACATGAATGAAAAAGGAGACTCTTCTTTGCATATAAACATCTTATCCTCAAAAACGTTACTTTGCATTTATCAAGGAATTTCCTACACCTAATTCCCGAAAGATATCATGCTCAAGGGCCACCTTAATCTAAAGGCTAAGGTCGTTCCGAGTTAATAAAACTCAAGGGCATGAAGCTTATTTGGCATGCCCGAATCTAGAGGCTAAGATCATTCCAAGTTAATAAAACTCGAGGAAATGAAGCTTATTTGGCATTGCCCAAATTAAAAGGCTAAGGCTATTCCGAGTTAAAAACACTCAAAGGCATAAAGATTTTTTGGCATGCCCGAATCTAAAGGCTAAGGCCGTTCCGAGTTAAAAACACTGGAAGGCATAAAAGCTTATTTGGCAGCGCCCGAACTAAAAGGGATACGGCCATACTAATACAGTTCAGGGACGTCCGATACTCGTAATGAAAACAAGGCCTTTGAAGTATCTCTCATAACCGGTTTTAAAATCTATTCTTGACAAGCTATAAACCTAAATTATTATTGGGGGAAAGTTTTCAGTAGCACCACTCCCTACAAGGCCTTAAGACAAAGTAAAGGCAAGGTTTGTTCGAACCGTCGAACATAACCTAACAATTGCATGCTAAGTCATTTCGACCTTTACAAACACAAATAGAAAAGCAAAGGAAATGTTCAAAAAGTCATAGAAGGTAAAAGGCATATATATATATATATATATACATAATATGTATATATATATATATATATATATATATATATATATATATATATCAAAATTTATTTACAAGGGATGAACAACCCTGATGCATGTTTTTTTTACAAAGGCTGAACGACCTCAAGAAAAAGCTAGTACAAAAGATGAAAAATGGCCTATATCATCTGGGGCTACGCCGTCGCCATTGGACTCACCCGACTCTTCAGACGCCTCGGAATCCTTCTCGGAAAAAGCCAGCTTCTGGGCATTGGCTTCGCATATCTTGGCGTTCTTGATTTCGGTCAAGATGTCGAAGTTCTGAGCATGGACTCCCTCGAGGGTTTCCCTTCGGGATTCCCACCTCGCATGCTTCACCATGTTTTTTGCCTGCTCCTAGATAGCCTCGACATCAACCTTGAACTGGGCCACCTTTTTATCAGCCTCGGTCTTGGCTGTAACGACCTCTAACTTGGCAGCTTCGAGCTCCTTATCCAGATTCTCTTGACCAGAACGACCTCAATAAAAAGCTAGTACAAAAGATGAAAAATTTCCTATATCTCATCGGGGGCTACGTCGTCGCCATTGGACTCACCCGACTCTTCAGACGCCTCGGAATCCTTCCCGGAAAAAGCCAGCTTCTGGGCATTGGCTTCGCATATCTTGGCATTCTTGATTTCGGTCAAGATGTCAAAGTTCTGAGCATGGACTCCCTCGAGGGTTTCCCTTCGGGATTCCCACCTCGCATGCTTCACCATGTTTTTTGCCTGCTCCTAGATAGCCTCGACATCAACCTTGAACTGGGCCACCTTTTTATCAGCCTCGATCTTGGCTGCAACGACCTCTAACTTGGTAGCTTCGAGCTCCTTATCCAGATTCTCTTCACCAGAAATGGTCGAGTTCAGTTGAGATTGGAGTCCCTTGATCGTTTTGGCCTGCGCCAAATTCTTCTCCTTTGTATCCCAAAGTTGAGCCTCAGCTGAAGCCAACTGTATACGGGTAGTCTCTTTCTCTGAGGCTAGGCAATCCACATTTTTCTTTCACTCTTCGGTCTCTAATTTGACCACATCCACCTCACCTCAGAGTTGCTCGATCACGTCAAGTTTATTCTGAACCTGTGAGTTCGGATTGTTAGCTACTGAGTCTGAATCATCACCACTAACTCCAAAAACTCTCTTTACCTACTCGACTAGTTTGGTGTGTTTTCTAAGAGCCACTTCTAGCTCAGCTCGGGATTTTTCACTAAAGAGCTTGTAAGCATCCCTTTTTCAGCAAGCTCCCGGGCCTCGGCCTCGTAATGCTTTTACTCCTCTCGCTATCAAATAAAGGCCTCATGATGAAGCATCGAGGCCTGCAAACACAAAGAAAAATGTTATGATTATTCATGATTAAATCTAAATACATAATGAAAGGACATTCGCAATTACCCTATTCAGCGCCTGTTGAGCTTCGTTGAATAGGTAGGGCGCCTCTACCTCCTTCATTTTGGTTTGATCCTCTTCGGTCACCATGCACCGAAGGTAACTGGCAATCCCCGCCAGGGAAGAAAGAACCCGGGCGCCCTCCAGGATGGACATATAAATTGCCCGTCTCCGAGTAGGATCAACCCTCGGGGCTAGGAACTGATTCACTAATTTTTGGCTTGAAGAGGACCCGCTGGTTCTCGGGGACGATGTATTTTTGGTACTGGTAAGTCACCCAACCCGGTAACATCATCCAAGGCGGTAGAACCCAGGCCATCGAAGAAATAGTGAAGAGAATCTACTGCTCCTTGGGCCCCTTCGCCGAGGTGACCTTTCAGCGTCTGGGCCTCATTTATCATTAAATTGGTGAATGAAGGCGACCCATAGAGGTCGATCACCCCAAGCGCCTCCTTATCTTCTATTCGGGAAGTACCGGCCAAATTCCTTTTGTCAACTTCCACAGCTCGGGGCAAAGCGGTCTCGGCCCTCCATGGTTTGGAGGCTTCGGTCGCTACTTCTTCTACGGCCTCCATGGTCTGAGGCCGTTCAGAACCACTTCACACACGGGCCACCAAATTGGAATCTTCTTCTTCTTCTATGTACTCATGCCTCAACCAATGGAGTGAGTCCGACGAGAGCTCCCAGGCGCTGGAATCATTGGTTTTGTGCATCGGTTGCTTCCTCAATCTCTTCTTTTCAAGGTTCGAGGGGCTCGAAGCTTTTATTTTCTTCTTCTCTTTATCCTATTTAAAATCAGGGGGGATCGGCATATATATCATCATCGGCTGATGGAGGCCTCATTTCGACATCCTTTGGTAAACCTGCAAAATAAAAATATAACGGATCAGAAATCAATGATGAGAACATAAGATCAGATATATTATTAGGGAAAAACACTTATCATGATTACGGGCCTCCCATCTTCCCTTCGAGAGCTCACGCCATAAGCATTCGGAATAGGGTCTCTGTGTCGTGATGCCCTCAACCCACTCTTTAAGTTCAAGAAACATTTGGGCGACGGCTATATCACATAACATCGATGAGAAACAAACGGAATGAAAAGCAACAAAAGAAATATCGAAGGCAAAGCTAAACTTACGTTTCATGTTCCATTTCTCAGGAAATAGCATGTCCGCAGCCGGGATTAAGTCCGAGGTCTTCACTCGAACAAATCGACCAAACCAGCCTCACTCCCGATCCTCGTCTATACTTGACAAAAAGATCTTGGTGGCTCGGCGTGCAAGCTTAATTATTCCTTCTCGGTAAAGTCGAGGGATTTACACACGCATGAGATGGTCGATGGTGAATGGACATCTCTCGACCTTGCTCATAAAGAATCGAAGCAGAATAACGATCCTTCAAAATGAAGGATTTATCTGCCCGACCATCACATCATACCTTTTGCAAAAGGCTATAATTATCGGGTCTAGAGGACAGCGTGAAAGGGTAAGTGTAAACACTTAAAAAACCCTCCACGTAGGTGGTGATTGATTCTTTAGGGGTAGGAATCACTACGAGTTTGTCTACCTAGATGCAGTCCTTTTTACCTTTATCGAGGATGTTTTCTATAATTGTACATATGTACCTCAAGACTGGTTCACATCAACCCGGTACCATGTGCATGTTCTCAACCTTGAAGTCAGCCATAGTTGGGCACCCAGCAGGGATGTATGATTTCAGAGGGGGTTCCTCAGCAACAGCGTGGGAAATGTTTTCAAACGTTTTTGAAGAAGAATGTGCTTCTTTTTGATGAACGGACATTGAAGTCTTTGCCACTTTTTATATAAAATAAATGAAGGAAAGAAATTGTTGGTAAGGGAGGCTTTGAGATTAACAGTTAGAAAACCAGAAGATGAAGAAGGTGAAATTTTCTTAGAACATAAGAAAATTTTGAGTGTAAAAAGTTCTAATAAATGGATTGGAGGATATTTATAGGTTTCTCAAGCGGCGGCTCATCTCCCGAAGTAGCCGACCATCAACTGACACACATTTAATGCCTCAAAGACTGGACTAATGGGATGTTTCCACCATTCTTATAACCTACGTCATGTATCCATCGTCTTGATTTATCGAAGTGAACATCGAGGGTTCATATCGTTTTTCATCATTTACTCTCAGAAAAACGAGTGGACTATCTGTGTATGAGTAGAACCGAGCTCGATGTTTGATTAAGCATCTGGAATAATAGACCATGCTCGGCACATATGTAATAGATCAAAGGTATAGATGAAACTGAGCTCGATATCAAGGTTGGAAGTTCGACAACACCATCAGATTTGCCCTCGAGTTTACCCAAGGCACGACCGATCCTGCTTCTAACGGCCTCGAAGAAGAGCTTTGCCAACTCATCCGACAAGGATCCATGATTCTCGCCATTAACCAATTATTATGGCGAAAATCACGGGATTAAGTCAAAAAGGGAGCTAACAGTCTACATAATTTCATACAAAATAATGTCTTAAAAGCCTAATCTGCCTAAATATATAGAGAGGAAACTGAGTAATTCAGGGACACATTGTAACATACATCAAAGAATAAGATACTATGATTTCCAGCTTTGTTCATATTATGTCACGACCCAAAATTCCTAAAGGTCGTGATGGCGCCGGACTCCACTGTCGGACAAGCCAACAATAAATACTTAATTAGGTTCTCATTTTGTTACTTTTGAAATCATATTGTCCTTCAATTAAATAGAAAAAGATGGAGTTTACAAAGTAAATAATAATAGAACACCCCAAAACCCGGTGTTACAAGTGCATGAGCATCAACTAGGAAGATAAAATAGAATACAACACATGTCCAGAATATAAATTAGACAAGGAAATACATAAGTAACTTTGAAGGGGACTCTGCTGGCTGCGGATCGAAGATGGGAATGCAACTCACCTAAGTCTCTGTATTTAACCACACCTCTGCACCTGCCAGGCTGCTAGTCATATATGCACATGCACAAAAATGTGCAGCAAGTGTAGTATGAGTACGTAAATCAACGTGTACCCAGTAAGTATCCCGCCTAACCCCGAGAAGTAGTGACGAGAGGGTCGACTTCGACACTTACTAGTGGTCCAATAATATCAGGTACAGTAAAGAAGTGAATGAATATGAGCTAGAGTAAATATATGAAACAAACAAGTATAAAATACGTAGTACAATTTTCCTCTTTTACAATTTACTGAAGGTCTCAACTAGAAAGTTCCCTCCGTATCCGGAGCATATGTATAGATATAGTGGATTTCATCAAAGAGGTTGTCATAATCCAAATCAGGGAAAAACCCTCAGATACATTGGCTTTTTACCAAACATTACGCATGATTCCATGAGCATAATATATATATACAGGAAACGCCGAGGCGTACGGCCTGATCCAACATAAAAGTAAACTGTGCACTGCCAAGGTTCAAACGGCTCGAACCATAGATGCATCTACTAACCTGCCGAGGCGAATGGCCTGCTCCCATGAGAGTGTGGTACATAAATCCTGCCGAGGTGAACGGCCCGATCCCATAAGAGTGATAGAAGGAAATACCCCACTCGCGAATCATACGTGCGACGCGGTCAAATATAAATTTAAGGAATCTCCCCGCTCGCGGATCATACTTGCGACGCGGTCAAATATAAATTTAACATTTAAAATCATACCTCTTTCTTGATTCTTTTCAAAAATAAGGGAAATTCAGCTTGTAGCTTTTTAATGAAATTACCCCGCTCGCGAAACATGCATCTGACGCGGTTACACATAGATTCTTAAGCTATTATAGCATTACTCAATCCGTTTTGAAATTACGAAGTTCAAACGAAACCTTTTAAATTTTACGTTCTTCAATTTCAACTTCTTTCAAAATATTTAATAAGCAAACTCAATCTCGCTCTCTCTCAAGGGAGACAATAAACATAAATCAATAACAATATCAACAAGCCATGATGTGAGCCTAAAACTACTCGGTCACAGGCATAACTAGTAGCTACGTACGGACTCTCGTCACCTTGTGCGTACGTAACCCCCGCAAATAGAAGCACACAATAATTTAGTTCACCTATGGGGTTAATTCCCTCTTACAAGGTTAGAAAGAAGACTTACCTTGCTCCGAATTTCCATAACCGTCTCCAAGGCCGCTCTGACAATTCAAACTGAAGCCCGTCGCTCCAAAACTAGTCAAATATGACACAACCAAATCAAAATATACTCTGATACTCATAATAATTATTTTATAACAATTTACAACTCCGTTCGATAAGTTGATAAAATCAACATCGGGCCCACGTGCCCGAATTCCAAAACTTTTCGAAGATAAAATTTATCCATAACCCCACGAACTCAAATATATAATTTAATCTCGTTTTCATGCCCAAATACATGATCAAAATCCAAGAATACCAAATTCTAGGTTTCCTACCAAAACCCCACAATTTCTACAAATTTTCAAGTCTAAATCCATATATAAACCATGTATTTAACTTGCAATAGGTGGGAATCACTTACCTTGACATAGATAATGAAGATGGAGCTCCAAAAATAGTCCCAAAACCGGCTCCCATGGAGAAAATGAAGTGAAATTGCCAAAATTCCAGTTTTAAAACATCTCACTGCCCAGTTCGACTCTTTCTTCGCGAACGCGGCAACCCCTTCGCGTTCGCGAAGCTCAGCCAACCCAGGCCCAGAAAACTTCCTTCGTGTTCGTGTTACTAACAATGTGTTCGCGAAACTTTCCGCCCTCACTTCTTCGTGTTGACATACCCAGCCTCGTGTTCACGTAGGCCAAACATCCTCAGGCCCAGTCCTCATTTCCTTCTACGCGTTCGCGAATCCCCACTAGCATTCGCGTAGGTTCCTCAAGTTTTACACCGCGTTCGCGTCTCAACCTTCGCGTTTGCGAAGGCCAATCTCAACAGCCCCACAATTTTCCTATTCGCGAATGCGGGACTTTCTTCGTGTTCGCGAAGAAGGACACCAGACACCAGCAACAGCAGTTCCCAAGCACCTCCAAATGATCTGAAACCACCCCGAAATACACCCGAGGCCCTCGGGACCCCGTCCAATCATACAAACCAGTCCCATAACATAACACAAACTTGCTCGAGACCTCGAATCACATCAAACAATTTTGAAATCATGAATCGCACCCCAATTCAAACTTAATAAACTTTGAAACTTCAACTTCTACAATCGATATCGAAACCTATCAATTCACATCCGATTGTCCTCAAATTCTGCACACAAGTCATATTTGACATAACGAACCTACTCCAACTTCCGAAATCGGATTCCGACCCCGAGATTAAAAAAATCCACTTCTGGTCAAACTTCTCAAAAACCTTCAAATTTCTAGCTTTAGCCAAATGACTCTAAAATGACCTACGGACCTCCGAATCCACTTCTGGACGAGCTCGCAATACCAGAATCACCATACAGAGCTATTCCTAGACTCGTAATCCCAAACGGACATTGATAACATTGAAATACACTTCAAGCCAAATTTATGAAATTCTTCCAAAATGCCAACTTTCACGATAGGCGCCGAAACGCTCTCGGGTCATCCAAAACCCGATCCGGACATATGCCTAAGTCCGAATTCATCATATAAACCTGTTGGAACCTTCAGATCCCGATTTCGAGAACATTTACTCAAAAATCCAACCTTAGTCAATTCTTCCAACTTAAAGCTTCCGAAATGATAATTTTCTTTTCCAATCAACTCTGAACTTTCAAAATTTCAATTCGGACCACGCGTACCAGTCATAATACCTGAAGTGAAGTTGCTCATGGACTCAAACAGTTGAACGGCACGCTAGAGCTCAAAATGACCAGTCGGGTCTTTACATTCTCTCCCATTTAAACATACGTTCATCCTCGAACGTGCTATGAATTGCTCTGGGGTTGTCCAAAATCACTGTTTAATACCTCATGTACTTACCCGTGCTGCCACAACTCAGTTGAGCACACTAGCTCGAGCCAGTCTGAAGATTCTCCCTTTTTACTTAACCAAATAAGCCTTAGAGTCCAATTCCAACAACCGGAGTTCTCTACCAGGCATGTTCCCATCATACAAACACCGTATCAATCACTACACGATCCATCGATACATGATTGCATACCTTTGCTGAATTCACACTATGCACTGCATAAATTACATGACCATAATAACATCCTCTGATAACAATAGCCAAAATTTAACGAATTTGATGCTCACAATGCACCTCATGACATATATAAGTCTTGTTCCAATACTTGCAATACCGCCACGATGGAAGAGATGTGTAGAAATTCATAACCAACTGCAGAGTCAACAAATCACCAAATCTCTCCCTTTGACTAGAATCATCACCCCATTATGAACCAAATAATGGTATTTTCTCTATAACATACTTCATATAATCCGATCGCACTGATCCCAGATCCAAAAACTCATCTCACCCAGTATAAGCTACTCAGGCAACAAGCCACCCCAGACATGACCAAAAGTCTCATATGATGTTGCAATGTGCCAATACGCTACAAACTCGAACGTGATACATACGGAAAACGAATCTCTGGAAGGGACTACTCAACCCACACAACTAATTAGACAACCAAAAAGGTGTTATGAACCTTCCCAAAAAATGGAAAACAAAAAACACGAAAATAGATATAGGGGACTGTAATCAACATCCCACTGTCGCGGCGTGCAACCCGATCCAAACAACATACCCGTGGCGGCGTGCCACCTGATCCACACATAACATCCACATAAAGAGATACTTACCGAACTAGAATTCTCATTACTACAAAATACCCAAATATCGGCCACAAGCACGCTAAGTGCATAATACCATCCCTAGGGAGACAGATAGTGCCATATGCTACAAAACTCAAGCACAACTAAGGTGCGATATATGATTTGAATCTCGAGCCCCATCCTGTTCACAAAACACCATCACTATGCGGAACCCCAACACATAAGAAACTTACCAAGTCGTTTCACAACTCACACGGCACAATATAATATTACATGGAATAGCCGACGATGAAACGACATCCAACGTCCGAATACTCCTCCATAAGGAGCGCTATGCTGAAATGAACACATCCGGCCTGATATAGAGCCCATATTTCATATTTAAATCTATCCAAAGACCTTAAGTCGATACTGATCGCACCGTACTAGGCTAATAACCTTTCAAGGATCCTTAATAACCCTTTTTCCCCATAACACACAAGAACAATCATCATAGCCGGAACAAACTTCCACAGTCCACAACCAAGCAAACTGAGCGCCCTCTAGGCATAAATTCTCAAATCAGCGATATTATCACAATCTTCATACTTGGTTTCAATCTTCACTCAATCAAGTGACTACATGCCACTCTTACACATTCTTTCTGTGGGACACGCTCCCATGACCTTCCGCACCAGGTAACAAGTCTGCACATTCATACCACCAGTCACACTAATCTTGTAAAGCATATCAAGAATCCACAATTAGTACGCAAAGCCTCTTACACGGGACACTGATCTCAGGTGATGCTGGAGACAATACCAGCTTATTCTAAACATCTAAATTCCTTTTCCTGCTCAACCGAACTCGTGACATCCTTGTCAATACCAAACTGCAACCTCAATCCCTAATCTTTCAAATTTCACGATGCTCACCGCACCTATCTTACCAATATGCGAGGACCCAAGAATTGCATCATATCTCCTAAACCACTAATAGGATACAAACTTCACTTTGTAGAAACCTTTCACTTTACTCATTTCAGGAGAATCATTGCAACACATGACTGAATTCTCATAACCGTAGAATACACAAATCCTCAAGTAGTGGTCTAAACCACCATAACCCTTCCGGGATCCGCCTACACATAACAGGGCATAGTACTCAAATGAATTCGAATACAATCAATTACGGCGGCCGTCAAGCCTCGCACGTCTCGCCATAAATCACATGCATAATCTAATCGCTCTGGAGGAACTGATCACTGCCACCATCATGCCAATTCAACCATGTCTAACCAATCCGACTTCTTCTAACTTATCCTTAACTTGTCTTAGGAATAATAATAACTCCAGTCAACATATAATGAGCTCAATCTGCATTCATCCCGAGTGTCCTTGAATCACGAGACCATGCTGTCTCAAATCCCACGAACCAACTCATACCCTCCTTGTGCGCACATTCGCATCTTCAACTGGTACACCCATTCTGATAATTCCTCTATGAGTCCGAAGTTATTTTCTCTCATTCCTCCAGTACTACACCGCAGACCGAAGGTAACATAGAACACTCAAAGCCCCTTATCATAATCTGCAAAAGCTCAATACTCAACCATACTACTGGCTCGAAATCTTTTACCTGGTCCCGAATATAATCAACTCTAAGGCTCTGCTCACACATGAACACTCTCTCAATAAGCACCCGACTGAATCGCTTTCCTTGTACATCACATCTACACGAAACATAAACTCTGAGTCTTCCCAAAGCCTGAACATGAATCGATAAGGCCAATTATAGCACACATTCCTCAAATTCTTTGCCCAAATCACCACTGATGACCCTCTTCCTTAGTCATAATATCCCACCAATATGTTGATAACCAGAAATCTCACAATTAGCCGACCATGCAATCCAACCGTAGGTGGTGGAACTCTCCCACTTAGCTTGAAGCTACCATTGCATAACTCTAGAACCTGCCAAGATTCTTTCTTCATTATTGAACTGATCTTGCACAACCAACTCGCCAAATTCCTCGTAATCCTTCCATTTGACCTTTCATGAACACTCTGAATCACTAACCACATTCACATATTCGACCTCGTGCCGGATAACCAGTAGAATTCTTTTGTGATAGCTCCATCAACACCACGCAACCACTAACTTGCTCACAGGAGATAACCCACATGTGGAAATTCCATGCCGACATCATCCAATGCCACTGCACTAGGTACAATATCTATGAAATCAGTAACACATCCTGAGCCCGTGCTCATTCACTAGCTGTACATGTTCGTTCACTCCTCATGGACATTAATTAAAAATGCGACAATACATTCCAATCCAAAGTCATGTTGTATCCTTCTTCATATCAAGCAACTCCCTCCTGTCTCACCCAATCTTCCTCAATATAGCAGCCAATACTCCAAATTAAGACTGTAGACCTAGTCACGGTCCACCATGAATTCCAAATCACTCTAAACTTCCTCAAGGCGTGTACTCATCCTACCACATAACCCATATGCTACCCTGCCCCATAGGCGAATCGAAGAAAATCATAACACCAGCAAACTTAACACATTCAATTAAGGACGACGACACCACACCTCGGATGAAGATTCCATCACACTAGAAAATACCAAGCCTTGTTACTCCATCAACCCAAATACGGACATTCATAGGCCAATTGCTTTTCCTCTGCCGAAATAAGATATTGAATCTCGGAAACATGCACTAAGTAAACCTCCTTCCAAGTCATTTACTGCCCCGACACATAGGCAAGCATCCTACCATCACATCAATACTGTGCGACAACAACTCCTGAGCATCATAGCAACTTGTGCATAGCCTCAAAGCTCTCAGAAGTACAGTTACTGAGCTGAAATGATAGAATATCCTACCGTAAGGCGACAACAATAGACCAAACAACTACGCAGGGAGAAACATTCCTCACCACATCTGTAGTTCCGTTAAAATTCCTCAATTCCCGATTTGTAACCAGCGCTTTACGTCGCACAAGATTGAATGGGAAGGAAATGAAGGCATAAGCCTCAAAGGAATCAAATTCCACAATGAGGAATCACGAAGGGAAGTTCTCCTAACAGCCTTGTAGCCTCTCGAAGATAAGTAAAGACGTCTCTGTAAACTGCAAGACTCTACTAGACTTGCTCACGACTCGTGAGTCCTAAATGAACCTAGTGCTCGAATACCATATTGTCACGACCCAAAATCCCTAAAGGTCGTGATGGCGCCGGACTCCACTGTCGGGCAACCCAACAATAAATACTTAATTAGGTTCTCATTTTGTTACTTTTGAAATCATATTTTCCTTCAATTAAAAAGCAAAAGATGGAGTTTACAAAGTAAATATTAAAAATTTCAACAATTTCAATACAAGACAACCCATAATCACCCCAAAACTCGGTGTCACAAGTACATGAGCATCAACTAGGAAGATAAAATAGAATACAACACCTGTCGAGAATACAGGTTAGACAAGGAAATACATAAGTAACTTTGAAGGGGATTCTACAGGTTGCGGATCGAAGATGGGAATGCAGCTCACCTAAGTCTCCGCATTTAACCACACCTCTGTGCCCGCCAGGCTGCTAGTCATATATGCACCTGCACAAAAATGTGCAGCAAGTGTAGTATGAGTACGTAAATCAATGTGTACCTAGTAAGTATCCCGCCTAACCCCGAGAAGTAGTGACGAGGAGTCGACTTCGATACTTACTAGTGGTCCAATAATATCAGGTACAGTAAAAAAGTGAATGAAAATGAGCCAGTGTAAATATATTAAAGAAACATGTATAAAATACGTAGTATAATTTTCCTCTTTTACAATTTACTCAAGCCCTCAACTAGCAAGTTCCCTCCGTATCCGGAGCATATGTATAGATATAGTGGATTTCATCAAAGAGGTTGTCATAATCCAAATCAGGGAAAAACCCTCAGATATATTGGCTTCTTGCCAAACGTTACACACGATTTCATGCGGATTATATATATATAGGAAATGTCGAGGCGTATGGCCCAATCCAACACAAAAGTAAATTGTGCACTACCGAGGGTCGAACGGCGCAAACCATAGATGCATCCATTAACCTGCCGAGGCGAACGGCCCGCTCCCATGAGAGTGTGTTACATAAATCCTGCCGAAGCAAACGGCCCGATCCCATAAGAGTGGTAGAAGAAAATACCCCGCTCGCGAATCATACGTGCGACGCGGTCAAATATAAATTTAAGGAATCTCTCCGCTCGCGGATCATACTTGCAACGCGGTCAAATATAAATTTATCATTTAAAATCATACCTTTTTCTTGATTCTTTTCAAAAATAAGGGAAATTCAGCTTGTAGCTTTTTAAGAAAATTACCCCGCTCGCGAAACATGCATGCGACGCAGTTACACATGGATTCTTAAGATATTATAGCATTACTCAATCCTTTTCGAAATTACGAAGTTCAAACGAAACCTTTTAAATTTTATGATCTTCAGTTTCAACTCCTTTCAAAACATTTAATAAGCAAACTCAATCTCGCTCTCTCAAGGCAGACAATAAACATAAAATCAATAACAATATCAACAAGGCATGATGTGAGCCTAAAATTACCCGGACACAGGCATAACTAGTAGCTACATATAGAATCTTGTCACCTCATGCGTATATAACCCCCGCAAATAGAAGCACATAATAATTTAGTTCACATATGAGGTTAATTCTCTCTTACAAGGTTAGAAAGGAGACTTACTTTGCTCCGAAATTCCATAACCGGCTCCAAAGCCGCTCTGACAATTTAAACAGAAGCTCGTCACTCCAAAACTAGTCAAATATGATGCAACCAAATCAAAATATACTCTAATACTCATAAATAATCATTTTATAACAATTTCCAACTCCGTTCGAAAAGTTGATAAAATTACCCTCGGGCCCACGTGCCCGGATTTCGAAACTTTTCGAAGATAAACTTTACCCATAATCCCATAAACTCAAATATATAATTTATTCTCCATTTCATGCCAAAATTCGTTATCAAAATCCAAGAATACCAATTTCTAGATTTCCTACCAAAACCCCACAATTTTTACAAATTTTTATGGCTAAATCCATATACAAACCATGTATTTAACTTGCAATAGGTGGGAATCACTTACCTTGACATAAATGATGAAGATGGAGCTCCACAAATTGCCTCAAGACCGGCTCCCATGGAGAAAACAAAGTGAAATGGCCAAAAATCTCGTTTTAAAACATCTCACTGCCCAGTCCGACTCCTTCTTTGCGAACACGACAACCCCTTCGCGTTCGCGAAGCTCAGCCAACCCAAGCCCAGAAAACATCCTTGGCGTTCGCGTTCCTCACAACGCGTTGGCAAAGCTTTCCGCCCTCACCACTTCGCGTTCGCATGCCCAGCCTCGCGTTCGCGTAGGCCAAACATCCTCAGGCCCAGTCCTCATTTCCTTCTACGCGTTTGTGACTCCCCACCCGCGTTTGCGTAGGTTCCTCAAGTTCTATACTGTGTTCGCGTCTTAACCTTCGAGTTCGTGAAGGTCAATCTCAACAACCCCACAATTTTCCTCTTCGCGAACGCGGGACTTCCTTCGCGTTCCCGA
The DNA here is from genome assembly GCF_000715075.1 of Nicotiana tabacum. Classification (NCBI taxonomy): domain Eukaryota; kingdom Viridiplantae; phylum Streptophyta; class Magnoliopsida; order Solanales; family Solanaceae; genus Nicotiana; species Nicotiana tabacum. Next base: position 16,530,174 of record NC_134091.1, read on the forward strand.
AGAAGGACACCAGCAACAGCAGTTCCCAAGCAGCTCCAAATGATCCGAAACCACTCCGAAACACACTCGAAGCCTCCGGGACCCCGTCCAATCATACCAACTAGTCCCATAACATAACACAAACTTGTTCGAGACCTCAAATCATATCAAACAACTTAGAAATTATTAATCGCACCCCAATTCAAACATAATAAACTTTGAAACTTCAACCTCTACAATCGATGCCGAAACCTAACAATTCACGTTCGATTGTCCTTAAATTTTGCACACAAGTCACATTTGACATTACAGACCTACTCCAACTTCCGGAATCGGATTCCGACCACGATATCAAAAGGTCCACTTCCGGTCAAATTTCTAAAAAACCTTTAAATTTCTAGCTTTAGCCAAATGACTCCAAAATGAGCTATGGACCTCCGAATCCACTTCCGGACGCACTCCCAATACCAGAATCACCATACGGAGCTTTTCCCAAACTCGGAATCCCAAACGGACATTGATAACATTGAAATGTACTTCAAACCAAAATTTATGAAATTCTTCCAAAATGCCAACTTCCACGATAGGCGCCGAAACGCTCCCGGGTTATCCAAAACCCGATCCGGACATACGCCCAAGTCTGAATTCATCATATGAACCTATTGGAACCTTCAAATCCCAATTCCGAGATCGTTTACTCATAAATCCAACCTTAGTCAATTCTTCCAACTTAAAGCTTCCGAAATGGGAATTTTCTTTTCAAATCAACTCTAAACTTTCGAAATTTCAATTCCGACCATGCTTACCAGTCATAATACCTGAAGTGAAGTTGTTCATGGCCTCAAACTGCTGTACGACGCGCTAGAACTCAAAATGACCGGTCGGATCGTTACATATTATTGTTGCTTCAATAATATCACATCTAAATTCGATGGAAGTTAACCTTGCGAGGCTTAAGTTGTTCAATCTGCATGGTTTGCATTTATTCTTTTACTTATTCTTCCATATTAAATATGATTTCTCACTTTGTATCAAATTAGATTACATATCCTTAAAACCGCGTATATATTCAATTGTTATCCGATTTTGGGGTAAACACATTCAAACCAAGAACTAATTACCTGCCGCTCCTCCTTTTTCCCACCCTTAAGGTCGCCTTTTTCAATTTGCTATTGTATTTAATTTGTATTTTTTATCACGCGGGAAAAAATAAATTAAAATTTGATCCCCTTTTAATATCTTTTTGACTGACACGATAAAGACTGAAACCTAACATCGAATATTAGTACTCAATTTAGATGTCTCCTTTTAATTAGGCGCTACCTCTTTTGTTCTTAGCACTCTAATATTTGTTTTTTTCCCCTCTCGCTGCCAAATCCCTACTTTTTTATTTATTTATCTAATAGTGAAGATTTAAAAGGCTCAAAATGGGAATGACATCTCGTAATGAATTTCCCTCACCCTAATCCTAATTAAACCTGGAGGGTTGTCCTCTTCTTTTTATCTCCTTTCTCGTACTCGTTTTCATTCTTATGCGCCTTATGGCGAAGTGAAAGACAAATAACTAATTAATATTAGAGGGTGACTGGAAAATACTGATAAAAGGTGATTTGGTGAAGTAAGTTTTATAAGGTACTTTAGTAAGTATTTCGAATTTTTACGACGCACCTCTTTTGGCACCTTAGTCTTTATATAAATTCATTTTTTGCTAAAAAAGAAATATGGTATCGTAGTTTTGCAAGTATACTAACATTAAGGGTAGTCAAAAAAATAAATGAAAAGATAAAGGATGGAGTGTAAATATTATATTTAAAACACACAGCGTTTGGGGGTGCAAAATATAATCTATCTATCTATCTATACTATGTTAATCTTCTATACTATATTAAAAACACAAAATCCCTTAGCGAAATTTCGTTCGCCTTTTTAGCCCTTAAAAAAATAAATTTTACACTAGACAAAATAGTCATTTAATTATTTTCCTAAAGTTTAGGACTTTGAAATCAATTAAAATTCTGCATATTATATCTTTCCTTATTTGAAATTATATGTAGTTAGTCCTAACTCACGCATTCTATGACTCAAAAAAAAGATTTGTTTTTTTTTGGAGAAGAAAACTTAAGTTTTAAAAGATAGCAATTTGCTTTGTTGACCAATAGAAGATATCATCATTTAATTATTTCCTAATTTTAATAGAAAATATATCCAACTTTAGACAACATCAATTGTAAACAAAACGTCTTTACGTTTTTCTCCAATTATTCAAATGACAGCTTTCTACATTTTTGCTATAAATTTAACTATTTATTATAAAATATTAAATCAATGTTAGTCATTTATAGACTTTACACTGTCATTTATCAATTTTTTATGAGCTATAAGATAACATCTTCATTCTCAGAAGACTAAAAGAATTAATTTGTCAATTTATTTTATATAACAAATCTTAATAAAATTATTTTTATGTTATTGGTATCAATATAACAATAATTTTCGTAAAATATTTCCGTATAAGTATGCATAGTTCACAATAAGGTATCTGAGCACTTCTATGATCAAGATTTCTTCCGTTTGCTGGGATCACAGACGTCTTTTATCAAACTTAGAGAAAACTCAAATATTTTTAAACAAAAATATTCTATTTAAAAAGGAAATTCTAACTTTTGTTATGAGAAACTTTAGTTGATTACCAAATGAAATTAGGAATTTTTTATACCTTTTTTATCTATATTATTAGTTGTAAAAATGTTATGCTTTTATTCTGAACACAATTTAATTTCTTCTTATAAAGTTCCAAGTTTATTTTTAATTTTCTATAAGAAAAAACCATCCTTACTTCTTTATCAAATTATTTTTAATGTGAATTTATCAACGAAACTAAGAATATTATAATTCAAACAACTATTTATAGTTGTCCATATTATTTTAACGTTGAGATTTTCTCTTAAGTCTTACCCTTCAATCATGTACGATTTTTTAAAAAACAATGTACATATATAATACTAAATTTCTTTTTTACCGTGAACGGAGTAATAGGTAAAACTAAAGCATATTCTTAGTTTGAAAATTAAAGTTAAATTGAAAAAGAAATTTGAAAACTACATTTAGACTTATTTTAAAGTTATTTTCGACAACAATGTTTAAGAGTTATAGACAAAATGAAATGTTGTTATAAGCATTGTTAATACAAATTAATATATTATACCTATTCTGCTTGGACTTCTAAACTAAAAATAAAATTCATGTATCAGAATTACTATAAGGCATATGAGGACGCATAATGTTTATTTCTTTATAGAATTAGCTAAATAAAATTAATATTTATTATTTTTAGAAAATTATATTATTTCATTTAATTTTTTTTATAATTCAAGACACTTTTCTTAATACATATTTATGTGATTTTAAAAAAATAAATTACTTATGACATGGGATACACACGCAAAGCGTGTACTCTAAGAGTAGTCTATATCTATCTATCTATCTATCTATCTATCTATATCTATATCTATATCTATCTATATCTATATTATTATAAAAGCATGAATGTTCCCGGCTAAATGTTGGATGACTAAATTATCCCCAAAATATTGATCGAATTTTATGCCCTTAAAAAACTAAAGTATTTCTTTAAAAAGTAATTCCATATTGGATAAAATCGTAACATTTAAAACTTTACTCAATTAGAAATTACATGGGTTTCTAATCTTAATTAAAATAAACTTCTCACATGTAAATGTCCGCCTATTCCGAAGTTCCAACCTATACCAATTCTATATGAACAAGAACACGTTCAATCACATCTTTCGCCACTATATGTAAGGTAATTTACTTCTTTAAGAAAAGAATTCTTTAAAGAAGTTGTCTATATTTAATTATAAAATTATAAAAATCAAAACGTGAAATGTTGAGACTTTTTTGCACTTTGTAAACATATTCCATGTTGGAATAAAATGTAACTAGAACTAATTTTTAAAAATATTATTTTTTATCGTATTATAATCCATTATGATTCAGTATATGTATCTGCTTTGAAAACTTAATATCCAATTGAATAAAATCGTATTTTTTTAGTACCAATGGCGTTCTAGCTTTTCCATTATTACTTGATATATTGTATAAAGATATACAAAATTTACATGAACGGGAATACTTTGATCCACCTATTAGACTATTAACATTCCTTATAAATGTGGTTACGTAATTTACTTATTACATGAGTTTTATTCTGATACACACTCTTCCTACGGAAAAAAAAAGGTACTTACAAAATTGTTAAGTTATAACAAAATATACTGCCCACAACCAGAGAATCACTATCCCATCAAGTTAAATATGATCAAACTTTTGCTCTTGATGTTTAGCATCATTGACATCTTCATATGTCGATGAAAGTATGAGAAAAATTAGAGTTTGGTTTTGAGTTCTCAATGAGGTTGTGATAAATTGTATCGCATGGATTAGAAAATTAATCTTTCTTTAACTTCAAAAAAAATTAGCACTATATTTTCATGTTATTTTAAATGTGCTAAATCAGATTGAATGCACTTCAGAATTGGATTTGTAATACAGTGGTAACACTTTTCGAAATCTCGGCCTAAATGTTGAAAATATAATTTTTTTTTTTAATCTTAGTCGGGAGGCCAATTTGATATCCTATTCTGGTTGAAAACGCATCACAACATTCCGTAATTTTTTAAGTTTGAATAGAGACTTTTCATACTTATTACTAATAGTCTATTTCATTGGAGAAATCCAACCATAGAAGTCTCTGTAATAATAAAAAGTAGTAAAAAGTGTTAATAGCCAGAGCAAAATCTATTAGTTATTATATATTTATATTAATATTATCAGATGTCTTAGAAGGGACTATAATTTATATTATCAATCCTTTATGAAAAAAAAAATCACAACTACCTAATAGAAGATTAAAAAAAGAAATCACAACTACCTAATATAAGATTAAAAAAAGTATAGTTTACAAATACATGAATTGCTAAAACATGATCAAAATAATGCATCCATGAGATTATTTTAAAAAGAAAAAAACAAAAGAAAAAGGGAATCAAACACTAAACGTATGGCTTTTATATATGTATCGAAGAATCAAAGGAACAAAAAAAAACTATTGAACAAAATCTATTTTTGCTTAAAATGCATTTTTAAATGTTTGACAATCGACATTGCTCAAGATATTCATGCTTGAACATAGGAACTAGTTATTATAAAAGTATGAATGTTCCGCGCTAAATATTAAACGACGAAAATAACCTCAAAATATTTTCCGACTTTTATACCCCTTAATAACTCAATTATATATTTCTTACAAAGAAGCAACCTCACGTTGGATAAATTTCTGACTATTAATAAATCGAGAATGTTGTAAGTGGATCTGATGTTCTTTTTCCTTTTTTGGTTTTCAATTGATGCAGAGTTCTTATTCCTTTTTTTTCCCTTGATTCTATCACCTCTTCGGTTTAAGGTAATTTATATTATATAATAATCTTAGTAAAAATAAAGAAAGGTAATTTGATAAGAGATGTTTTGGACAATAATTGTTCCTTATAAAAACCCAGTCAGATCACGTGCTATAACGGATTTCCAGATGCTTGAATTCTATGAAGGTAACTTTACTCTCTCTTTACTTTTTACTGAGATTGTTCATCCCTCTTTCTACCATAATTATTTCCCTCCGAAAATAGTTTGATTAATATAAAGCTTGAATCTCTTTAATTTGTCGCATGTATTGGCATTCTTCATGTAATTTGGAATTGGAACCCTATGGTACTTTTCACCTCAATTCGTAGATGGCAAACATGTTTTAACATATTAGGACTCCTATTCCTATTCATACCTCCAATCAAGCAGAAATCCAATTCATAATTTATATAATTAATTATAAATTCAAGAGAAGAACAGGATCGAGAGAAGCCATTAGATCTAAGCATAGAAGCACTAAATGTTCAGGTACATTGGAGGCAAATAGCGACCACCACCTAATCCTATTTCACAAATATCAATTGGATTATATTTTGTCAAATACTATATTATAAGGTTTAATTGTTGTATTTTGATTACGACTCTTGATTATAGGGCAATGATTTCATTATTTTAATTTTAACCCTATGTGTTGATCAGTATATATTT